>NC_058050.1:9925653-10020653 GCF_020085105.1 Siniperca chuatsi | reverse complement strand
TTGAAATATTCATGTTGGGCCCTGAATTCATTAGGCTGTTAGGAGGTGTGGTCCCCCAGAGGCACCATTCAGATCTGGGACAACACAGAGGGCACCATGATATATATACAGTACACATACTGTTATAATGGAGAGGAGGAGGGGGATGAAGAGGAAACAAGACTGAGAAAAGAGAAAAGGAAGCAAAAAATCAAACTGTTCTAAAACGCTCATAGGACTTTTTATAGATTTTTAGGGAGAGGGGGTGGTTAGCAGGAAGATAAAGGGAAAGTAGAGAGGAAGCCCGGAGAAGCTGAAAGAATGACAGAGAGGAGAGTGAGAGATTAAAAGAGGAAAAGAAACCGAGAGGGAGAGGAGGGGGATTAAAAGACAACGAGAAACAAAGTTAGTTGAAAGGGAGGAGAAAGCACAGAGGAGGGATGGGGCAAAGCAGAACACAGCGAAGAGCCAGCAAAAATCAAAGTAGCAGGTACAGGGGGTGAAAATGGGAAGAAAGGCAGCTGGAGAGAGAGGTAATTCATAGTGAGATCATAGGAGGTATTGATAACAGATAGAAAACAGAGGTGTTGATGATGCGTCGTGGCTTAATCTGTGGAGAATAAATAATAAAGGATTTACATGCACATCCCATGTTATGAAGGCAAACCATGCACTGGGAGGGAAAGGTAGATAACAGAGAAGATGGAGAGATTATAATGTAAAGCAGAGTGGGATAGAGAGAAAAGGAGAAAGAGACAGAAACATCAGAGAAATAGAAAGTGAAGGAAAAGGGAGGCTGTGAGACAGATGAGAGTGATGGAAACAGATTGAAACAAGAATAAAGATGAGATGAGAGGGAGAAACTGAAGCAAGAGAGTGAGAGGAAACCAGAAAGACTGAGGCAAAAACAGAGGAGGAAATACATATATTAATCTCCCATATTTTTCTTACAGCATGTGACAGACAACAGTGAGCAAGAGAGTATGGCAGGCGAGAAGGAGAGACGGAGAGGGGGATGGAAAGGAAAGCACAAACGATTGAGGAAAGGAGAGAGCATGGGCAATTGCGTAATGACTTTAATGAAAGCACTGAATCCCCAACGGACACTTTAGATATGACTCCTGGGGACTGACGACAGGGGGAAAAAAGACAGAGGGAGGGGTAGGAAGAGGGAAGGAGGAGGAGGTGGAGGAAGAACGGGAAGGAAGGAGAAAAAGTCCCGTGAATAGCAGGGAATAACAAAAAAAGCTGCAAACAAAAAAAGCAGATATTGGGTTGCATTTTTAGAGTAACAAATTGAACAGTGCTGGAAATACAAAGTGCGTGTGTGTGTGTGAGTGTGTGTTTATGAGTGTGTGAGTGTATCAGGGAGGGATTGGCGAATACAAAAAAACATATTATAGAAATGTAATATGATGAAAGCTCCAGGGGGTTTGGCACTGTGTCTTACAAATAAATCTTCCATTGCCTCAAGCATTTATGTTAGTGTATAAGGTATTCTATTTTGCCTCTGCTTTCATTTCCAAAAGGGAAAAAAATAAGTATTTTTGTGTCTCTGTGTGTATTTGTGTGTGTGCATTTTGGGATGGAGTGACAAAAACATTATGTCATCTTATTTCTAATCTTATGACAGCTCTTCATTGACTGCATAATTCCCTTCACCTGACCTATCAGGACTCATTCTTAACCGTTTAAGTCTTAAACTAAACACTTGTCCTCACCTAAAGCCATTTCTACTACTGCAGTCCTCATGTCACATTAAAAGGGTACTCCATCCATGTAGCATTACACTCCTAAAGCATTGTCGGACTAAGGATGGCCTTTTATTCCAAGCATTTATCTTCCTTGTCAAAACCTGGTGCCGACATTTCCCACAATACAACTTGACCGCTGACAGTTCGGTCTGGGATTTGGGTGCATTGTGCTAGTAGTGGCTAATGTAGCCACAAGCTGGGAACCTCAAGCAGAGATGAGAAGCAGGATACAGATGTCTGGTAAGCTCACTTCTTTCTAACTCCACCACCCAGATTTTTTTCATCTTCAGACTTGTAGTCTTCAGCCCAGGGCCAATACTGACTCAAGTGATATCACTTTGAGGCTATTTATCAGACTTCACACTGAGAGCCACAAAGGGTTTTATACAACTTTTTTCACATATGCAGTAGTACTCCCCAAGTAGAAGAAATAAACAGACTTTGATGTGTAACACCGGTGGAGTTCCCATTTTAAAGGTCAATTCACCCAAAGTAGACAAACAGATTTTCTCACTTACTCCTGGTGGCAGATATCTTTAGGTTTATATTCTAATGTTTTAAAATATCCACCAGTGAGATTTCTGCCTCCTACCTTTTACCCTGGAGATAAATGGACTTTTTGTGTGTTAGGCCAGTGCCTTGCATGACAGCTCTACAGCCATAAGTGTGTGTGTGTGTGTGTGTGTGTGTGTGTTTACAGTGAAAGGCACAATGTAAAGTGCTTTGGGTAAAAACTATCCATTTCCATTTTTATCATCTATTTACTCGGCAAGATCCACACAACACACTTTATAAATGTTAGTTTTCAATGCTGTTAGCATCACAAACCTGCACTGTATTGAAGTGAAGGCTGAAATGTCAGAGACTGATATCTCAAAATCTGGGCAAATAGAATCTAAACTATCTGCATGGCTAGATACTACTAAAGTTTTTATTGTTTTGGTGTTTTGTAATTTGGGTGAACTGACTTTTTAACTGAGTTTGGACCAAACTATTCTCACTTGCCTGAGATGTCGTCGCTCTCAAGGTCTAGAGCTTAAAGTGATTCTCACAAGGATAGAGGCAAGGGAACACACACTGACAAACACATTCACACTTGCACCTAAACCCCTCTGCAACACAATAACATGGTTTGAAATCATCGTGTGTCTCCATCTCCATCTTTTCCTCCCCTTTTCCTCGCTCCCCTCCACTGCCTCAGGGAACAAGACAGAATGTGGCAGACAGAGGAAGGCTGGAGGTTAGACGGGAGTTCATTTAGTCTTTTAAACAGGACAACCGATTGGATTACCAGCCTGGCAGACCAGGCAGTCACTCTTAGAATTAAAAAGGACACACTTCAAAAACATGGACAACCTGAATTAGACTCCCACCTTCTCACACTCCAATCACTATGCAGATCATGGAGCCAAGTGTTTGCAGGGTTGCAGGGCCGTGTAGGGAGGCCAAACTGGTCCAACTTAAGCAAATACCAAGTGATTTGTTTTTAAAGTGGATGGGATTGAGCCCCCCAAAAAGAACAAGGGAGAGTACAAAAGAGGAAGGTTGAAAGAACTCCCCCACCCACCCCCCCACACACACACTCTGAAAAACACGTCACAACAAGATGAAAGAGGGGTGGACGGGACAGAGGGAGTGACTGATTTTCATGTTGCTCTAAAGCAGATCCCTCTGGAGGCCTGGCTAATGTGAGAGAGAGAGAGAGAGAGAGAGAGAGAGAGAGAGAGAGAGAGAGAGAGAGAGAGAGAGAGAGAGAGAGAGAGAGAGAGAAGGAGTCAGAGAAAAGAGGAAATTGAGAAACAGAGAGAAAAAGAGAATAAAGGAGATAATAAAGAACAAGATACTTTGCTCTACTCCACTTACCAGCAAGCCTTTTTCTACCTCTTTCACTCCTTCGATTTGTCTTCATTTAGTTTTTCTATTCTTCCTCTTTTGAATTACAGAGGGCTGTCTTTATTTTGACTAGAACCCTAATGGAACCTGAGCGCTTGCTGAGAAAAAAATAAGAGAGCGAAAGAGGAGGAAAATGACTGACAGAGAGAGAGAGACAGATTTAAAAGTGGGATGAATGACAAGAGAGAAAGAGAAGGGGCGGAGAGAGAGAGAAGAGGTGAGGTGAGTGAAGTGAAAAGTTGGTGGATGAAAAAAAAAGCAGATCAGAGGGTCTGAAAATCACCACTGAGATTGGAAAGGAGGTGTGTAGGTGTTTGGCTGCCTATCACTCTGTCAGTGTGTGTGGTGGTTTTTTGAGTGTGTGTGTGTGTGTGTGTGTGTGTGTGTGTGTGTGTGTGTGTGTGTGTGTGTGTGCGTGTAACAGAGGACAGCTACAGAGAGGAAGAGAGATGTGGGGGGCCAGACTGGGATAAAGGGTTTTGCAGCCATGAATGTCATACTAATAAAGCCCAGTCGGATATTGAGGTTCAGCCTGTGAGGTGAGGAACGACAGGAGGGAAGGAAGAATGGGAGAAGGAAAGATAAGAGAGACGGAGAATATAAGAAAGTGGAGCAAGAAAGATGGAGGGAGTGGTGTGGGAGAAAAAAATGACATCGCTCAGGGTGACACATTCACACAGCCACTAAAACTTCCTCAGGAAAAGAAAGAACAGATCATTACAAATGAGGTGAGAAAGGGAGACAGAGGGGTATGGAGGAAAAAGGAAGGTGTGAGGAATGAAGAGGGGAGAAAAGTGAGCAAGAGGAAAAGTAAAAAAACATGCGGGTGGCTGAGGGGTATAGAAGAGGAGGATGAAGAGAGGGGGGATGACGAAAGCAAAAGAGAAACGAGAGCGAGGCAGAATGAATGTTTGTTGATATCCCATTTTCCACAGAGGAGATGAAAGAGAGAAAGAGGGAATTAGAAAAGAGTGGGCAGAGAAGAGGAATGAGCTGGTGATATGGAAAAAGAGTGGGGGAGAGACAGAAAAAAAATGACCAAATGGGAGAACAAGTGAAGAAGGGTTAGAATGGAAATGCAGGAAAAAGAGAGGCAGGGGAGAGTTTGATTCTGCTAATCGGTGGTGTGGGGGATGTTTGTGACGTGGGAGAGTTATCATTACTGCCATCTAAAAATAACATTGGCATTGGGCGGCTGTGGTCTGAGAAATGGGGAGAGAGCAGAGGAAGAGGTAATTACAGCAGGCATATTAGCATGCACGCCGCCCTCATTAAATATTCACACAGGAAACTGGGACTGAGGAGTAATGCTTCTGCAAGTGCCAGACAGATAACCTGCCAGCCAGCCATGCAAACAATTTGGACATGCAGACAGCAACAAAGACAGTAAGAGGCTACCTATTCATCTATCCATTCATCGACTGAGACCTGAATTCCACAGTTAGCAAAACACTGAGACACACAATCATAAAGGTGGCATTCAGCCATTCCTGGGTATCTGCAAGCTTTAGAAAGCTAGATTTACAGTAATGCTTTTTTTAAATGATACCAATCAAGAGACGAAGCTAACCAAACCAGCCTATATCTGTATAACTGAATTCAAATTTTAAACTGTACATTAGCAATATAAATAAAAGGACACCAGGGAAATGTTAAGCGACATTAAGTGCAATTGCGTTTAGTAATGCAGATACAATTAAAATGATGTTTATTGTACTAGTAATATTCTCTGTTACTGCTCCTGACTAACGAAACTGCATGGGGAAAAATTAGGTATCTAAACTGTATTGAGGACATTTTCATTTAGACAATTTGAGACATTTTCAGGCTTTCAAGCACCCACAGATACTGTGATCCAAGCAGCCAACAAGCCATAAAGCCTATTAGCAGACAGACACGTAGCCAGACGGAGAGACAGTGTAATGCACAGCAGGGAGACACATGGCTCTGAGCCTGCTAACAGTGTCTCATGTACTAATCTACCAATTTACTGAGGTGGTGTTGCTGCAGTGGACATGCATGTAAGTGCACAACCGCACATTCACATGTACATACACACATGCAAAAATGTCATCTCATGCACTGTCACACAAAGACACAAGGACAAACAGATGAAAATGGAAACAAATAACATTGCCATCATACACATGCATAATAAAAGACTTAAATAAAGACATTAATCCAAACAGACATTTTGACATAAAATTTCACTGACACTCAAAGCCATCTAAGCTTAAAACACTTGCTAACTCAGTGACGTTAATCCTGGATGACATTATGACACGAAGGCAGAGCAATATAAATAAACATACCACCACAACAAATCTCACACCCAACACAACACCTCTGGCACTGATACGAGCATACAGTCTGACACAGAAACACACATTACACTGTCTCCTTGACTCCACAAGTAAGAAGCTCCAATAATCTAACAGAAAACTATAGATCACCCGACTCTGCAGTTCTCCTCAACTTTAGTGTCTTTCAGCTCATTGTTTTGGTCTTCAGCTTTCCAGTGTTGGTTCAGTCTCACTCCTCATTTCCAGACCAACACTGAGCTAGAACAGGGGTACATGTAAGACTTACATTCACCAGTTGGCTAGAGACATGACTCCAAATAACAACTTTTTCAAATTTGTAATATGTCAATGTTGTTCTTACAGCTTGTTCAGCTGTCCCTAAGTCGGCAATAAAATCAGTTAATGCAGATTAAATAACATGACAGAAGTACAATGGTTCGAGAAGTGGCTCTTCTATTGGCACACATGTGATGATGTAGATGCTGTACATATGATGTACTGTATATGTTCAGTAACAAGGATTTAGTGGCTGTGGTGGTGGTGTATGAATGGTCACATGTAAAGGGAAACTCACGTCATTATTGTGGACATTTTGGCAATCTTAGATGTCATCTGTATTTATAATACCAAACATTTTTCAAATACAACCAGTAGTGGTTGCGAAAATGTAATTTTACTGCTTTTGCAGAAACAGATAGAGACAGACATACATGAGACAATGACAGAGAAACAGACACATGTTGTCAATAAGAGATACAGGCTCACATACTAAATTACCCAGAGTCACACCTTGGCACGCACTCACAGCCGGCTTCCCGAAACAACAAGTACAAACATGACCTAGCCTTGTCCCCGAGAAAAATCACACTGGTGAGCTGGCATACAGCTAAACAGCTTGGTGCCAAATATGGACACCCACACACAGTGTACCTGCAGCACAGTGACGCTAACATGCAAATGGAGGGTGCTGGGAAATGGAGAAGGCTGGATGTGAATAAGCAATCGATGACAACAGTTAGGAGTTGAGATTGCAGGAGTGGGATTTGGACTTACACTCAGCTGCACACATGTACAGTTCACACCCATACCAACACAAAGAGCGTTCACACACCTAGACAACTAATAATAATAATTAACTGGCATCATAAACAAGTTTTTATTGTAATATGTGTCACAACATCATTTCGATTTCCCTTTCAACCCTCAAGCACCACCCCTGACCTCTGAATGCTTTCACCAAGCCCTTTCCGTCGGAGCATGTTCACATGCAAGTGGTTTATTTATACTCTGCTTCATAACTCCTTTGCTCTGATCCATTTGTATAGGTTACAACAAAGCTGATTTAACTTTGGTGCCACTGAATAACTAAACTGTGAGCACCTGAAAATGCAGGTCTCAGTATTCATCCAAATGAGCAGCGGTGCAGACTGCTAAGGGAAGCTGAAACGACTGCAACAAATTACCCTTGGATGGTGTTATGGATATACAGAGAGAGATTCTGGTGTCTAATAATAAGTTCCTAACTTGGAGAGGCCACCATAACAGAATGACCAACTAGAAAACTTATACATATTTCATGTTTAGGTATTTGTTTGGGTGTTCTTAAAAGGAAAAATTTTATGTTTTCTGATTGCACTTTATTCTTATTCAGATAAATAAGTGGTCAAATATAGATTGTGTCATGTCACAAATGTCATATTTCCATGTCTTTCAAGAGCGGAATTTTTTAAGATATTCAGTGGAGGGCTGAGAGTTTGCAGGTTTCATTCTAAACAAAGATTATACCAGTTAGGTATAGTCAGTCATACTATACCTGTTAGAACCTGCCTTCTGTTACTCACAACCTATAAGCCAACAGACAACAGGCACTTTCACCAGCTATTTCTGTAAAATTAAACAAAACTGATGATTGATTTTACAGTCATGGCCTTATTCTGCTGCCATCCTCTTTACTAAGAGTATTGTAATATTTTAGACAGTTACTGATAGATATTAACTTTGAAAAAGAACAATGATAAAGGACATGAAAACGTTTTCAATGTGGTTCAGAAGAAAACAAAAGTGAAAAGAAAATGAAAACTTAACCTCAAGTCCAAGAGCTCTTCTTAACATTTAAAAAAGACCAACTGTCCTTCTGTACACACACTCGCATATGAATAGACACAGACACAAAATATCACTTACGCTCACACACAAATAAAACCAAGATCAGACCAATTAGGCTAAAGGGGGTCAGGTCCCACTTCTCACTGCCTTTTGAGTGCTACAATGCTGCTACAATTCCCAGTGCTCCCCATCCAGACAAAGACTGACAGTACAGCCACAGTCTCCGACACTGATTACGTAAATCTCCTTACATAAGAACTCTACAAGGAGAGGTGTTTATGTGTGTGTTGCCTGAATCAGTGAATGTGTGTGTACATGCATTAGAGTGTTGTGTGAGGAAGTCCATGTGTGTGTTTTTGCTGAGCGTTTCGACATGCACGTCTGTGTTTATTACAGTGCATCTGTAAATCCCCATTCACAGACAGCTGTGCCTCAAATGTCGATCCAATAAACAACATGAGCAGAGGTGTTTAAACTGGAGGAGCGGCGAAGGTCAGTTGGACATGTTTGGGAAATGTTGAACAACAAACCACAAAATAACCAAATGAAATGGCCTTCTTTCGAGTTCGTGAAACCCCAGAGACAGAAAAAAAATGCAGTATGTTCTTTCAATCTATGAACAACAGTCTGGCTTGTTCCCCCAGTTCGTGCAGATGCACGCAGTGGCTGACTGATGGTTTGGAAGGACAATGTAATTGGGTTTTGGAAGCGTTTCTCTCCTGGGAAATGGCTCCATGTTTGCCTCTGTGATATTTGTGACACAGAAAGAGTTTTCTGTTCTGCAGAACCACTGACATTTGAGAAGAGAAAAACAACACATACTGTCAAACATTGTAATCAGCACTGTGACAGATAAAAGATGGGTAAGCTGTGACATCCGCTGAGAGATTCTCATATAGCATTCATTAATTTAAAAGAAATGAATAATTTGTTTCCAGGGAAGTGTTCATTTTACCTTATATTTATTACATTACATCACATTATTGCATAAATTATATCATTTTAATTATACTTACTGTAATTTATGCTTATAGTTCTACCAATAAAAGATAGTAGAAAAGGCATAAAATCTGTTATTTAAGAAAAAGGTGAGTACAGAATTTATTATTTTGGTATATTGGCAAGTGCTTACTTGTAGTAGATACACAAGTAGCTACATGTGTTTCAAAACTTTACCTTTTAAACACTATAGAGCCATCGACAGTCTTTCTCAGTGAAGCTGTTATGCCTTATATTCACAGTTACACGCAGCCACACCAGAGCGCTCCCCAGTACATCTGCAGTGTTCTAGTACCGAACACCAAGAAGCTCCACAGGAGCAGCTGAAGGAATGTAACCTTGGTGATGATTTTTAAGAGGTGAGGACAGCATTTTTCTTCCCCCCATCCTGCATTTTACCTAAAATGTCAGACACACCTCATATTGTCAGATAAATTGTAATTGTAAAATTAGGTCAGAATAGTGCAAAAACAAAAAATCTCAGTGGAAATCAAATACTGGAGCTGCAGGGTTTTTCAAGTTAAAAGAAGATACATGAATCTTTGCATTCAACTACCTGCTGTTCATTAGAAGAAGGGTTAACAGAGGTCCACACTGTTGTAATGGCAAAATGCTACAGTTATCATATCGAGTCATACAAAACGCACGGTTGTCGCCTTTTTACGTTCGATAAAGCCGTGGGGCGTTGCAACAGCCAGAGGTGTGGGCGGAAAGAGAGAGCCATGCAGGAGGAAAAAAAACACAGGGACAGAAAGAGAGAGAGTGTGAGAAGCCCCCAGATATAGAGAGAAGTGGTTGTGTTTGCACGAGATAAGGCCAAGGAGCTAAATCACATAGTGAGCGAGGAGGTATGCTATTAAGCAGCACAAATATGCCTATTCAAACAGCAACTTTCACAGCCCAAATGAAAATACGTTAGGGCAAGAGATGGCGGGAAGGAGGAGGGAGAGAGCAAGAGACAGGGAAGGAGGGGGAGAGAAACAAGGGGGAGAAGACAGGGAAGGGTAAAGGGGGCAACGGAAGGAAGGAGCCAAAGATGGATTATGCCCAACAGAGGGAGAGCAAAGAGAGATAAAACAGGGAAGGCGCTATTTCATTTGTCTAATTATATTTATCTATCTCTCGCTCACAAACAAACAAAAGAGACAAATGGTGCTGACTGAATAAACTAAAGCTGAATGGGTACAAACAGGCACTCAAACACACAAGCACAAACACACATATTAACCAAAGGCAAGCAGCAACAACAACAAAACAAATCCAAGGAGACGAAATACTAAGAGTGAGAAGAAAAATACAGGAACTGAGAAAAGTGGTGAAGAAATGAGAAAAGCTGAGAGAGGAGAAGATAGTAGGGCTAAGGGCACAAGCCAGATTGACACTGAAAAATTAATGCGCAATCGCAAAGAGGGATGCGTGTGAGACTGAGATGGAAAGAGAATGTGTGAGTGACACAAGGACGGAGGAAGAGAATATTGGTCCCAACACTGACAGATTTAAGGTTATGGTCTATGCACTCGTTCTCGCCACACACACACACACACATACACCTTCACTTTCTCCCACTCGCTCTTCTCTCATTTCCTCTTCCCGCTCTGAATGCCATCTCTCTTTTTTCTCCTTCACCCTTTCCATTCCCATTTCTCACATCCTCTTCCCCCTTCTCTCTTCCTCCCCCTCTCTTTCTCTGTGCATATGTGTGGTGATTTGGCTATTTGTCTTCTGTATGTCACACAAATGCATGTGTGCACATGGGCACACACACACATACACACTCGCACACACACTCACACTCAAATGACTGTTCATCTTCGTAGATCTGATTGTGTCAATTTGTCTCAGTGTCACGCCACTCTCCAGTTTGCCATCTGCCTGACAGGATCTTATTGATTGGCCCACACACTTGTCATTCTTCCAGTCTCTCACCCTCTTGTCCAATCTCCACATCTCCATATGAGAAGAGTTTTCAGACACCCACTCCTTCCACCTCCATATATCCCTGCCTCCATTCTTTCATTATCACACCTCCCCTAACACTTATATCTATCCATCTCTCCACCCTTCTCAATACCATTCCCACATCCCACTTCACTTTTTCTCTCATTTTACTCCCGGGCCTTCATAGCACACACAAATCAGGGCTATGGGTTTTTATGCTGTGATCAGTAACCCAAATGGAAAAGCAGGCATAATAGTGATTACCTGTCATAGCCCGGCTTAGCTTATAAGCAGTGCAGGAGCATCCATCGCTGACTTGAAACGGCAGACTAACAGTCTTAACAGCCTCTGTAATTCAGCAGAGGTTCCTGGCAGTCAGAAACTGTGCTGCTATCTCGCACAGCTTTGAATGCCCAAAGAAAACTTTGGAGTCATTGAGAAGTTTAACTTTAGTTAGAAGTTTAACATGCCAAAAAAGAAAAATCAACTTGAAGAAAAACACAGGGGTTATTGAATTTCCTTTTTTTTTGTTTATCTCTACCATTTTTCTTGCTATTTTTGCCCCCTTTATGCTGTCATTGAATGCGGTGCAGTTCTAAACATTTTTTTATATTTTGAGGTGTGTTTGTGTTTAACTGCATCTGTGTGTGTGTGATTCAAAGTCTCCCAGGAATACACTGAATTTGGAACTCCATCAAATATCCTGCTGACAGAGAGACAATCTTGTCAATCTGCAGCTGCAATCCATCAATGTAAATGCAGCATGTTCATTTTATTCGGGAGGAAAAAGCTTCCTTTTTCAATTGTTCATTTCAGGCAATGACTTAGATCTGGCAGCGAATTTTCAGATAAATACTGTTTTGAAACAATGTGCTCAGCAGGAAACCTACACACAATTTATGTTCATTCGGACAGACTGATAAAAAAGATTTCTTTTGGCCCATATCACACAGCATCATTTCCTGTTTTTCAAACAAGCTTTTGTACCTTTGTTTTAACTTGAACCACTTACGCAGTGGTTATTTGAAGAAAGAAAGGATAATGCAATGGTTAGAGAGACTCAGTCCCCACAACATCTAAGGTGTCAATCAACTGCCATGTGTCTTATTGATGTGTTTCTCTAGCAAGAATCAGGCTCACTCACTTTAATCTACTCATGGATAATGCATGGAAAATGTAGAAAAAGCTCTGTTGTTCAGATAAAATAGAAATGTGATACAGTAAATGAGCCACACACTGATGTTCTTCCTTCCTTTTCCTTCCTTTCATTTTTACCAGTGTTGTTTAATTTGTGAAAATACTTTTATTGAGTAAATATCCACAGTCATTTCTTCTTGGTTAGGTTTTCTCTACCTAGTTCAGCAGTGCTTTTGTCATTTGGCTTTTTTGGTCCATTACTTTTGAAGTGTGTTGTTTTATAAGCCCCTTGCCTTTTATTATTTTCTTTTTCTATTAATGCTCCCTCCACAATCCTTTTACCACTTTGTTCCCTGCGCTTTGTCATATTTATTTGCTGAAATAAAGCCTACCTTGCTGAAGCTATTTCCAGGAATACTAGGTTTTACAAGCCAAAAAATCTCCTGCCATGATGCAAGCCCGCACCCTTTGACTCTGACTGCAGCTGCCATAAAGCACAATGTAACCACACAGAAGAGACACCCAAGAGATGACATGTCATCATGATCAATCAGAGCCGGGTAAGACGTGCAGGAGAAAACTGATGTAGGCCCACACGAGACTGTCAAGGCAGTGGAGTCAGATGAGTGCAAGCTCTGTCTGCAGTCAGAGCTCCGGAGCTGTCTGGGGACTCTTCAGACCCAGACCGACTAACCAACCAATACTCCACACCAACCAGTCTGTGTTTTCTCTGCCTATAGAGCAACAGTTCATCATTTTCTCTGACAAACCCTGTTGTTTCCATTCCCTATGCATGTGAGGAGCAGTTCTTTGCACACATCCACAAGAATATGTACTGTATTTATTTGACTTGAACAGTTTCATTGTAATTACCACTGGGCGAGTAGATAATGCTTGAAAACACACTTCCTACACTAAAGCACATTTTTTTCAGGTTATTACAAGATTGGTAAGGAGGCCAGACCACCAATGTACATACTTTGATCCATATTGCAAACATCCAGTAATAATGTTGATTCATTTGTACAAGTTCTGTATAAGTAATGAATGAATGCATAACCATATTCAGTATGTAAAGCCATCTCCTGTTTCCTGGTATAAGATGGAAGTCTACATCAAAAATAATTCAGAACTACAATATCTGGAAATAAGATTTGTTTCTGTGAAGAAAAAATATAATTGTTTACCAGATGGAGCTCCATCTGCAGAATTTGCACTTCTCAAGTCAGGTAGGAATTTCATTATATTATCTCAAATCTGAAATCCTCTCGTTCTACATCTTCTCTCAGTGTAACTGCTCAATAGATGACACTGCAGTTTTTAAAAGGTGGAATATGTAAGACTTTTGCTGATCAATAAAATCATATTCTTCTGCAGGGGTTTAAAAAGGTTGTTGATCAATATCAATACAAACGTGTCATCATTTGCTTTGCCAGGTAGTGAGTGGTGTGGTTTTGAAAACATATTTTCTCTGTTTTAGAATATAAAAGAACAATCTAATTTTAAGACACTACACAAACATTTTCTTTGTTTCAAACTCAAATTTTTCAGACCATCTTTTCTAGCTTATCTTTGGTTTGTGAGGCATAATGGGAGAAACTTATTTTGGCTAAGAGGAAAAGACACAGCTGTGCATCTCTACACCGATCCGTCAGCTGCACATGGTGAACTGCATTTGATTTGGAGAGCAGCGAGTGGAGATAATCACACATCCTTCTGTGAAATGGAGTGTTTTCAAAAAAAAGCTTCAAACATTCACAGGGGTGTTGAGGTCAGTGAAGGGGGGCTTTAATATGAAAAAGTGGGGGCTGGGGGAGAGTGGGAGGGAAATAAAAGATTAACTTCATCGTATAATCAATCACACTTGTTCCCTACCATTAATCAGCTCGTCTCCACTCCTCAAGTGCCTCATTTTCCCCTTCCAAATTCATTTCACAAGCTTCGTTGTGCATGAGCTTTTTGGTTCTCACAGATCAAGCCTTTTCAATATATTTCATGATCTGCTATATTTCATCACATCTCCTAAAAGTGAAAGCAAAAACTAAGAATAGCCAGACATATAATGAATTGTTTTCTCCCTGCTGCTGCCAGATCGGATCAGCTGCAATAACAGGGATTTTAAATCAAAGTCATCCTACAGAATATGGATATATTCACTTAGCAATGGTCAAAGTCAGTTACTCTCACTGAGTAAAGCGACCACACCTGACTTTGAACTGAACGTCATATTTTTTGCCAACAGTTGCTATTTATAAATCACATTTGCATGAATGTCCAGTAGCACCCTCATCCTATGCATAATGAATAGGCTCCCTCATTCTCACCTTACCAGCAGCAGAAAGGGAGACTTGATGGACAATCTGGAGAGTGAAGAAGTCTTCAGTTATACCACAAAATAACACCCACACCCCATCTATAAATGAAAATACTACAAATCCTCCTTTGCTTAACTTTTTTTGCCTAAGTTACCAATATTAAAATCTAAAAATCTATAAAACCTCCTCTCCATTCGGGTCCCTTGAAGGTTCCTGTTGTCAGATCTGCTGCTTCTTGTTCCTCACAAGACAAACAGGACTTGGCTTGGATAAAATTGGCTTTGAGCTGTTTGCAGCAGATTTCATCTCACTGTTAGTGGAGGGAATGTTGCCCAAGGCAGGGCAGGTGATCAATATTATCAAGGTGTATCTTCCAATGGAATCAATCACACCTGACGGCTTTCCAATAGAAGAGCAGAAATGAAATGTGCCTGTCTCCTGTGAGGAAACGATGTGAATCACCACGGTCACTAATGTGGCTCTGTCAGTTGCTTTTCAGGTCACTGGTTTGGACTTTAAACAGGGTTTTGTGTGACTATATTCCCAAGGTTAAAATTGTATTATAAAGACTACTGGTAATCCATTTCTCCTTTACTTATTTCATTTGCTCTAGTTCTACTTTGTTTTGCACTTTCAGAGTCTAAACAGTAATGATGTTTTCATGAATTTCACTCTAAACCAATCTGTGCCAAGCAGTTTTATCTAACTCTACCCTCAGGCCAAAGAATATTTCATTTTTCACATGATAAAAAAGAGGAATTATCACTTAAGATTTTAATGCTTCACTCATGCCCTGAAAAGGAACACCTAAGGGCTTTGATTGCTCTCTGTAATCAGCCCCAAGTTTTCTTCCTTACTGAACTAACATCACACTTGCAGGCATCTGATGAAACAAAAGGCTTTCTAATTTGGCATTTAATGTGCCAGCAGGTGGCAAATGAGTCTCAAAGCCCAGTATGGCTGCTCCACCAGCATGGCCACCCACTCTAAAAGATTGACCATCTTTGATGTAGGCAGCCAGGGGCCTTACCATTGACCTGTGCTGTGTGTGGGGTGGCCGAGATTGGCTGCCTCTTGATGGGAGCTGTGTTTGATGACAGCAGCACCACTAAATGGGTGCGGCTCCAAATTATGCCTTAACTACCTCTTTTATCATTAGACAACTATCCTTATCCCCTCTTCTCACTTCCCGCAGGGAGACTCAAGCATGTCTACATTCTGTATTTCTATGTGTGATGGTGTGTATGTGTGTGTGTGCGTGTGTGTGTTCTTATATCCTGGTGGGGACCTGAAAGCACACTAACCCTGTGTTACCATGGGGACAAAAACTGAGGTCCCCATGGGTAGAGACTGCTTTTTGAGGGTTAAGACTTGGTTTTAGGGTACAGGTTACAATTGGGATAAGGTTAGGCATTTGGTTGTGATGGTTAAGGTTAGGGTAAGGGGCTAGGGAAAGCATTGTGTCTATGACTGTCCCCCACGGGGATAGTGAAACAAATGTGCGTGTGTGTGTTTGAATGCATGCAGGTGTGCATTTGTGTAGACCGGGCTTCCGTTCATCACTGAGCTCAGCTCTCAGGGCACTGCTGGAGACATAGGTTGTCTCAGAGGACACTGATTGGCTCAGCGGGGGACGATGAGCCTGAGGTAGATGAGGTGGAAATGAACTAAACCTGACCTGCCATGCAAGTACACACAGTCACTCTTGCACATACACACCACTCGTATTTTTTCATATACACAAGTACTGACACATCAACACTTGTACAGATAAAAGCTTCTCGGATATGCTTCGATACAACATTTCATTTACACTTAAATTAAATGCACACAGACCCTCTTCATCTGTACACAAATGTATCCCACAGCTTGACGACACCATATGATGGCTCATCGCTCTCTTGTTTGTATTCCCTCCAGTCTTGCTGTGTGTGTGTGTGTGTGTGTTGGGTTGTGTATGATGTTCTTGCATTCTTTTCTTAATTTTCTACATCCCACTGTTTACATGCACAGCAGGTTCACGTTTTTGTGTGAATTTCTGTATTCCAGCGGTTTCATGTATGTGTGTCTGAGAGATGTTTTATCTTTCCATGTCCCACCGTGTATGTGCTCATTTGTATGCATCTGTGTTTGGCTACAGATAGTAGTGTGCTTTGATGTTTATGTATGCAAGAGTATGAAGCAGCGTTTATGCCTTTCTGAACCCCTCACTGGTCTACAATGGTTATGACAGATTATTTTTAGCACCCTTTGGCTTTCCAAATACTGGGACGTCATGTATATCACTTACATCACCAAGACTAAATTCCTGCCAGCACAATATATATTAGGCTACCAGTGCTATTCTAGTGTACCTGCACAAAACACAACTGCACAATGTGTAATGAAACACATACATTGCTTTGACAGTGTGGTTATGGCACATTACACTTAGAGATTATTTTGGCCCTTTCCACAATACCTCATGATTAATGTACAGCCAGTGTATGAGTTAAATACTTGGTTTACTCTGCCTGTAATTTTGTACTTTTACCAAGTGTGGTGGGATTTTTGGTATGTATCCCCTCTGGTTACTCCAATGGCAGGAATTACAATGGAAGTTTTTTTTTCCCTCAGCAGTGCAGGAAATCCTTGCGACTATTTATCTACTGGGAGACATATACATTCTAGAAAGACACAGACATGGCGTTTGTGAGGTTTCTGAAGGGACGTATTGAAGCCTGGCTATCTTTGTCAGTTACTTCGTGTGCCTGTAAAAAAAAGTTGGAGGATTTCCTACAGCCTTCAATACAGTCTACAGCAAATATAACACATTCAAGAATGAAATTTGTTAGCATCATATTTTTGGCACTAATTTCTTGGGAAGATAGCTGGCAACACTGATTCTCGACATTGACACGGTGCAGCAGTCTGTATATTTGTGTTAAATTTGAGCATAAATCACTGGTCAGACAAAACCTTTTGCCATGCTGACTAAACTAAAATAAACTCTTTATATAGCTTGTTAATAGTTTTATTGATAGCACCAACACTGACAAATCAAGCACCAACTGCACTGCTGTTATACTGACTCGACTTTTCTTTGTGGCTGCACTGCACATTAAGTCTTCCAGTGCTAACCCATCCATCCTGTTGGGTTGAGGTACCAGGTTTGAATCATGGCATGAGCATCCTTCAGTATTAACATGCTTGCCTGGCCAACTTTGTATCAAGTGTGACAGTAACCGATAATTCATGCTGACCCCTGCATGGCACAGCAAGCTGAGTCAGGGCTATCGCCATGCTGTTTGCTACTACTGTGTAATGTCTGTTATTACAGTCACCCTGCCATCCAGCGACATCAATTATGTCAATAAGACGCCTCCTTTGCCAACATTTCACATACATTATGGAGTGTTGACACATCAGTTTTCACCCTATTGTGACTTTAGCAGTAGATGCGCTGCTCACCGCACAGAGACGAAATATTAGGCCTAAGGCTTCAAAATGAACCTTGTGTAGATCATTAAAGTAAGCACAAGGATCAGTGTTGCTGACTTTACCACATTCAGTCGTTTTTTTCCCCCATGTATTGTAATAACAAGCATTATTTCCCTGCAAAAAGCCTACATGTTTAATATAGTGGACTTAGTGATGAGAACCTACTGAATGGCTATTTCATCATAGGACGAACAGATCACTACCAGCAGTCAGGAAAAGGTATACCAAAGAGGACTAAACCTTCAAAATAAAAAATAGAATATAAAAACAAATTATTTTTACATTTCTTGCTAAGAACTTATTTTGTTCACCTAACTGTTTAATATACAAGAAGTGCCAACTTCAGGTGGGCGTGTGTCTGAACCAGATAAAAAGTGTTCTTAAAAGGTAGATTGCCACAATGTATATTCATTAGGGCTGCAACTAATGATAATTTTCATTATTGATTTATTACGGGTTGATTTCTCAGTTCTCCCTCTACTTATTTGGTCTATAAAATGTCAGAAAATAGTGACAAATGCTCATTACAATTTACCAGAGCCAAAGGTGACATCTTCATATTGCTTATTTTGTCCGACCAACAATCCAACGCCTAAAGATATTCAGTTAACTATCATATTAGACTGAGAAAAACTGTAAATATTCACATATGAGAACCTGAAACCGGTGAGTTTTCAACATTTGTGCCTAAAAATTATAAGGTAATCAATTATTAAAATTGCAGTCAATTCATTTTCTGTCTATCAAATAACTGCTTAATGGACATTTCGGCTCTAGTATTCATAATTTAAACAAATTTTGTAGATCATGTTTTATTTTCACTAATACATTTTTAAACTACAGAGCAAGTAACTTTCCCCAACACTGATCAGTTAGTAGGCCACTGGTTGGCCGAATACAAAGTGAGGCTACTTTCCAAAAATGCGTAGTCTATAATTAAAAACAAACTTATATTAACAACACCATTCCTCCTCTAAGTTTGTGGCTGTTCTGTGGCCATTGTTGCTAAACACTAGCCTAACAGAGGAGGCTCATTAATTAGTTTCTGCATCAGTCTGTGACTGTGAAGTGGGTAAGACTATAAAAATCT
This sequence comes from Siniperca chuatsi, assembly GCF_020085105.1. Taxonomy (NCBI): domain Eukaryota; kingdom Metazoa; phylum Chordata; class Actinopteri; order Centrarchiformes; family Sinipercidae; genus Siniperca; species Siniperca chuatsi. Next base: position 10,001,659 of record NC_058050.1, on the reverse strand, counting down.
GTCAATAGCGGAAAGAGAGCTGACCCCATGAGTGGACAAGATAAACCAGCCATGGCCTCCATCGCTATCAATCCCTATGGCCACCAGCCCTTCACAGAGTATCATCCCTCTTAAACTACTGGACACACTGAAGTGGAGAGAAGAGGAGAAGTGATAAAGTGAGCAGAGGTGGAGTCGAGGTGAAGGTGAACAGTCACCTAAGGTGAAAATTTAGGAGGTGAGGTGAAAGAAAAGGTTAGGGCATGGGACAGAAATAAATAGGGATGACATGAAAGATGCAGGTAGTAAACCAATAGGAGGACCAATTCAAATCCTTGTAAGGCCCAGGAAGCCACAAGAGAGGATGAAAAAGAGGAATAGTTCCACTGTACGGAGGAAGGGATGAAAAATGATGAGAGAATGATGCGCATCCTGCGGGCTTAGAAAGGCAGAGAAGAGAGACGCCGTCAGGCACTGAAGGAGAGAGCAATTAGATTTATCTGCTCATTAACAGAGGGGATAATTGACTACAAGAGTCTGCAGCGATACACTAGGAGACAGGGGGAGAAGGAGAAAATGAGCCAGGAAGAGAAATGAGAGCAGGTGGAAGGAGAAAAGACAAGAGGCGGGCATGGAGGGATTGGGAAGAAAAGGGAACAAGGCAGAGGAAATAAACAAGGGAAAAGTTAAAAATGAAAAGAATGGGGAGAAAGGAGAGAGACGGATGGATGGGGAGAAAATCAGCCCACATAGAAAGAAAAAGAAGAGAAAAAAAGGATTAGAGGGGAGAAGGAGAGTAGGAGGGGGAGGCAGGAGGATAAATGAGGATAAATGTACAATGTGGTGTTTGTGCACAAGTGTGTGCATGTGTGTTTGCCTGCACTTATACACATTTCTTATGTTTCTGTTTTTAGGCATCAAGGCAAGTTCTCACACATGTGTGCATAGTCTCATTATGAGTGTATCAAAACATGTCTAAATGACAGGTGAGACTGGTTTTACAAGACTGGTAAGAAGCACTTAGGTTCTGTGGAACAGAAGACCCACATGCACACACAAGCGTATGAACACTGTAATTCAGTGCCGAGCAAAGCCACATCATTGTCCACCTGCTGATAGGTACCCATTTTCAACAACAGTTGCAATCAAATCCCGACACACTGCTCAGAAACGGTGAAATGGCCTGCAGATTGGCATGTATGTCATTAGCCCTTTGTGTTTGCCAATCAGTCACTCACACAGCATGTAACAGTGACTGAAGTTAGAACTGTGACTGATGATGGATAACACCTTCATTACTCTGTCCTGAGGTGCCTAAAACCTTTCCCATACACAAACTGTCGACAGACTGAAGACAAATCTCACAGTCTGAAAAATGTGTTAATATACTACTTATTTTCAACCAAATGTTTTGAAGGAGGTGTAATTGCTGTATCGATTACGTTCATTGGCACTCTTTCTAATCCAGGAAGCATGATGTACTTATGCAGCACAAAGGTCATGGGGAGGTCAGGGTGCGTGTGGTTGTGTGTCCAAAGGAGAGGCCTGTAATGTGGTTAAGGATACTAAAAGACTTGGTTATGAAACAATTATGGTTTTGGTTAAATATGTCAAAGTCAAAATGTGCTGTCTTGTGCTTTATGTTAGTATTGACTTTAATTAGCCACGTTTGTTATGTCTACCACTTTTGTCCAGACTGAAATAGCTCAACAACTATTGGATGGATTGCCATCAAATTTTGTACAGACATTCATGTTCCCCACAGGATGAATTGTAATAACTTTGGTGATGCCTTCACTTTTTATCTAGCGTCATCATCAGGTCAAAATTTGAATTTGTCCAATACTTTGTTTTTTGACCAAATACCTCTAAAACGACTGACATTGCCATCAGCCTCAGCTGCTGGTTAACATTATACTTGCTAAACATCAGCATGTTAGCATTGTCATTGTGTGCATGGTAGCATGCTGGCCCTAGCATTTAGCTCAAAGAAAAGCCTCACAGAGCTGCTTGCCACAAGAATACTCTTAGTCTTGTATTTAACCAAGACAACAATCTTCCCCTAACATTAACCAAATGCTTTGAGTTGCCTACACATAACCACAAAACAGTTAATCACACTTTAGTTTCCAGGAGCAGATGCTGTAGGGGAAACAAATGAAATAGTAAATGGTTTGCAGACATGATGAATAGAAAATTTTCTCATTATGTTGGTTAAAAACTTAATTAAATGTAACATTTCATAAAAAAACATACTGTATGTGCTAATGCAAATTAGTTGTCTATGAACATTATTTTTAGGAGACAGGTATGAATCATGATAATCATCTAGGCCTATCAACATATCCATCTATTCAACTATTTATCTGTTTGTCTGTAGCACCCTCCTAAATCTACGGCAGCCCTCAGCCACCCATATTCTACTTAAAGCTCTGTGGGATTTAGGATTTAAGAGACGAAAGCTTCGAACATTTGACTCCGTGAAGCAGCAGCCTGACTCTGAGCCAGACACGTAAGTATTTCTGGGATGGATAGACACGAGACAACGTCTGACGTACCATTAATGCAACATCACACCTTTGATCCTACAGAGGTGGACTCAGTCCACACAAAGAAGGAGGTAAAGATCGGGAGAGAAAGGGAAAAATACAGAGAGAACGAGTGAGAAAGCCACTCTTAGTCACCTCCTTCATCGCCCGTTTGTTTTTTTGTGATGATGACTCAATGAATCTCTAAGTAAAGCAGTCATTGCCCTCAGTTGCATCATGGATAAGGCAAAGATGAGAAAGAAATAAAACACAGGGGGAAGGTGAAAGTAGGCGAAGAAAACTCTTGACTCTTCCCCACTTCTCAACTTGCACAATTTAAATTTTCAGTTTTGCCCCCCCTGTTGTTTTACTCACCTTTCTCTTACTTCTCCTCATCCTTCAAAGCACTAAAATTGTGTTCAATTGCTGTCTAGTCTAGTGTTCGTATGTTCATTCATTCAAAATTAGAAAACGCAATGGAGTTGCATCATTCTACTGCAGATAAAATGTGTTGTGATGGCAGAGTTACACGAATTGGATTTAATCCACTAATGCAATTATGCATACTGGTAATCAAGTGTTATTTATGGGGTTTTCATTAAGAGAACAGTCCAGCATTTAATTAAAAAGCTTTATATTGTATTATATTTATGTTTAAGCCACACTTGCACACACAAATGCAGTTCAAAAGTCTCTCAAAAGGCAGCTTCTATGATTTGCTTTTTGTGATTTGTTTAATGTGATTGTCATTCACTCCCATTCATATCTAAACAGCACAGAAAACAACTCAAGAAACATTTTATTCAGTTTCCACAGATAATCCATCACTGAACAAGAGGCCATCAATCATGCTTTGCAGAGCTCTATAAAATATGAGGTTTTAAACTGAAAGAAATTTCACTCACTGTTTATTATTAATATGAGCATTCATATGAATTTTTTAAAAACCTGCAAACATTTACAAAGTCTCCTACTTTCTCTTTTGATTCTGCCTTTGATGTCGCATTTCTGTACTTTCCCACTTCTTCCAGCACTGCAGCAGTTTAGGGGTTTTACGAGAAGTGTGATTGTGAAAGTGGAAGTGAGATTTAGCTTCCAACAGTTGGCCTGCTCTCAACCTATAAGACTCTGAAACTGCCTGACAACGCAACTCTCCATCCAAACATAGGCGCTCACCACAGACGTGCATGCACAAACACATGCATGCACACACTAGTATACCTCCATGCTTGACAGGAAGAGGAAATGGCTTTTCTCCATTTGGAGAGCCACAAACAAGAGGTGCTGCCGGCCCATTTCAGATAGCAGCCCTCTTAAAGAGCCCCTCTGTCTATGAATATGGAAATGAGGATTTAGGAGAGAGGGAGAGGAGGAAAGAGGGGGGAAATCAAGGGAGGGACAGATCAGAGAGTGAAAAAGACGGAGTAAGAGAGAGATTCAATGTCTCTGAGGTGCTTTTCCTGCCTGCCCTGTGGCCCTTGGCTGGATTTACGCACTGGATTTAGAAGAGTGTGTGTGTTTGTGTGTGTGTGTGGTGCAAATGAGAGGGTCTATGTAGACACAGAGCCAGAGGCGACAGGTCAGAGCGTAATCACACACAGACATGCCTATAGTCATGGGACACACAAACACTAAAACACCTTCATCAGCTCCCCTCTCTTCATCTATTTCTCTTTCACACAAAACCACCTATCTTCTCCATGCTGTTAAACACATCTGCAATCACGCACTCACATACAGACCACATACACCTATGTATCAGCACAGTGCGGCAATTCTCCACCTGGCTCCTTCTCATCCTTGTGTTCATCTTTCCCTTCATTCACTGCCGAGCCAGCATCCTTTGCACCTTAGATAAGCCTATATGGTTTTCTTTCCCGCCTGCGTTCATTTATATGCAGCTCTCCAGCAAAACAAACAGCCGTCCGTGTAAAGCAGATAGCATCTCAGTATCACCATCCAGCAGCCACTACCCACCACATGAATTATGGATAGGTGGAAGTGTGAGGAGGAGGTCAGACAGGAATGATACAGGGCAATCTCTCAGGACCTGTTAGATGATTGATGACCACAAATGTAACAGTTTATTTTCATCATTATCATTGTTAGCACTGTGGTAATAATAGAAACACTTACAGAGCCACTGTCAACATGTGAGAGAAAACAACCTTCATATATGGGGGCTGACCTATGACCTCAACAAAATGAAATTACATGTGAATACTTTGAGTAAAATCATTGTCATCATCATCATCACCACAGGTGCCCACACTCATCGCCATAACTGTAACTGATCATTATTGAGACCATACTGAGGCTTTACGTAAGCTTTACCTGCCTTTCATCATTTCAACATCATGACTTTGATTGTAATTTTTACCATTACAGCAATTATTATATGCATCATGGGAAATGTTGTTTTCTTCATTGCCATATACAGTAATTAACAAATAAAGATATTAATCTGCTGACAGAAGACATAAACATCCACTCCTATAGGAGTGACTGTTCCATGGTTGCTGGCATTAAAGAATAGGTCAAGTCTGTTCTTTAACAATTCTCATATGTCCATATCCACGTTGAAAGTTGTTGGTCACTGCAAATGTTCTTCCAAGGAGCCTATAGGAGATCCCTTCCTAATGTGATTTCATTGAAAGTGATGATAGAAAAAATTGCATTCTGAAATTCAGCCAAAGTGAGTCTTCAGCAGTTAGACAGATAAAGGGTGCTTCTTCCAAAATTACTCTTTTTTTTTTTACTGTAAAATTCCCTCTGGGGCAACCTCTTGGCTTAAGGGTTTAAGGCACTGACCATGAAGTGCAACGTCCCCGGTTTGAACTCATCTGAGGACTTTTGTTGCATGTCCTTCCCTGTATCTCTCTCCCCTGTCAGCTATCTTTTTTTTGTTAGTTTTTTGTTAGAGAGAGGGAGAGAGGGGACGACACGCAGCAAAGGGGAGCTACCGTTGCACCCCCCCTGTCAACTATCTAATAAAGGCATAAAATAACCAAAAAATACTATGAAAAAAATCCCTCTTTGTGTTGCGATCCCTACACTTCAGCTCAGCAAGAAAACACTGTCTGGGGAAACAACATTTTGTACTAAAACAATTTTAACTTTGGAAGACAACTTGATTTGTCCATCTCAGACTGCTGAAGCCTTAGATTCAGTTCAACTTTAGAATAATTTTTTTGCACAGAAATAGGACTGTGCATTTTGTCCCCCTTCTTTTACATTGTAATTACATTAGGAAGGGATCCAGTATGGACAGGAAGAATGATTACAGCGACCAATAACTCTTTCAATGAGTATTTTAATAGCATAGGCTTGAAAAATCATGCACCCATCCTTTAAAGTGCATCATATTTTTCAAGATTAACATAAAATATAAAATTACTCGACAGAAAATTTATCGCCAAATATTTTTACATGAACATTTAAATTATATATCGAGCACAAATGCCAAACATTTGCAGGTACCACCGTCTCAAATGTGAGCATTTGCTGCTTTTCTCTGTTTTCTAAGATTGGAAATTCAATATTTTTGGTTTTGTACAAAAGCAATTCGAAGGCCTCGGGAAAATTGTAAAAAATATCCCATCACAATTTTCCAGACATTTTATAGTCTCAGCAGTTAAACGAGAAAATATTCCACAGATTCATTGATAGTAAAAATAAATGTTAATTGTAGTCCCATATAAAATCACCTCTATACAATAATAATACATTTTGGTAGGAGAAAAATGTCCTCACCGCATATAAGGTGTGGAAGGAGTTCTGTAATCTTTTACTTTACTTAATTTATTACTTTATTAATCCCCTTGGGGGAAATAAAAACTTTTTCACTCCATTATTATTTTTCACACACACACATAGTCTCGAAATACACACATGCGCACACACACAGGACCCATATACATGCAGTTGTTGAGAGTGACGGGGCTCCCACACAGTCAGGAACCCAGAGGAGTTAGGGTTTCGGTACCTTGCTCAAGGGCACCTCGGCAGTGCCCAGGTGGTGAACCCTGGGAAGCGTCCCTACGGACTGAGCTACTGCTGCTACTGAGCTACTGTTTCCTTCCTCACTTTTGTGCAGGTGAAAGAAAATGCTTGGACACTGCATTTTATACTACTGCTCAATTTGAACTGAACCCAAAGAGCACACTGACTTCTCAGACACACAATTATGTGGACTAGCCAAAAACATATTTCAAATTTTGTTTACAATAATTAGCAGAGCAGGTAGCACAGGGGCTCCAACAATCCAGAGACATGCAGTTCAGGTGAATTGGGAAGTCTAAGAGGTGTTAATGTGCGTGTATGAATATACTGTATGTGATAATCCTGTGATATACATCTCGTGTCTCACCTAATGCATTCTGGGAAAGGTTCCAGCCCTCCTGTGACCCTGCACAGGATAAGCGGGTATAGAAATTGGATGGATGGATAATTAGCAGAACTGACAGCACTGGCAGCCATGACACCGTCATCACATTTATCATCATTTCCATTACTGTAATCATAATTCCAACCATCATAATCATAATCAGCATTACACCAGTATCTTCATCACCATCATCACCCACCCAAGAGGATGGTATCTTACATTATTACCTTCACAATCATCATCATCATCACAATGCTAACCGACGTCACCGCCATGGCTGTCTGCGGCTTCATCATCCTCCTCCTTGGTTTCACAGACCTTGTCAGGTCTCATTTCTTAACAGCGGCACCATACAATGAGAGCCATAACCATTATTGTCTAAAGGTCTCCTGTTCCAATCCTTTACTTTACCAAATGACTTTCCCTTGCCCCGGCTCTCTCGCCTTCTCTCTTTCCCATTCCCCTGCTCTAATTACACACTGTTTATTTGGCCTCCTGGCTGCCCCCTAATGCAGAGGAGAGGCATCATTAAAATGATTTACAGATGTAATCCCCCCTCCCTCCACTCTCTCTCTCTTTCTCTCCCCTCTCTCTAAGTTCCCGCCCCTTGGCACCCCCCAAATATAGCTCACCCTAATATCACCGGCGGGATTAAAATCCGTTTCGATTAATCCCTTTTGCTCGCTGCCTCTCTCTTTTCATGCTTTCTCTCTTACTGCCCTTTCCACCTCAGCAACTTTCTCCAGCATCGCCCCCCCGCATCTCCCAACTTTTTTGGTTAAAACTGTTTTTATGAGCTGACGTTCTGTCTCCTTCACTCTTCCTTTCCTTTCTCCTCACCCTTGCCCCATCTCTCTTTCTCCCTTTCAGACACATAAACATTATTCCTCTCTGTAATTATGTTATGGTTAGAAACTGTAATCATTTCGGGTGCCTGACTCAAATGTTATCTCCTTCCATTTGCTCTGCTTCAAACATGAAGAAAGGAAGTGAGGCTGATAGTTTCCTTCCTCTTCTTAATCTGCCATCATAGCCCTGATGGCTTTCACTTTTTAAACTTTTCTTTGCCTTATTTGACCTCCTGGAACAAGCACAAGAACACATACACCAGCTCGCCGTTTAAATTTAAGTATAAAACATACACAACAAGCAGACACAAACAACAGGATTAAAATCAGATTCAATTAATCCCTTATTCCCATTGCCTCCTACTCAGCGATGCTCCCTTTCTTGCACACTTTCCACATCACTAACTTGCTCATTTTATTCCTCAACCCCTATCTTCTTAGGTTAAAATGGGTTTTTCTGCGTGTGTGTGTGGGGGGGCAGCTAAATAATTTTTTTGTTCAGCTCCCTGATTCCATGTTATCGCTCTTACCTGATTTTCCCACACTTCCACTCTCTGCTTTTAATTAACACTCTTTATTTCACAGCTCTCCCTGCTAATCTTCCATCTGAGGCCTATAGCACTAGAGGCTGAGTTTTCACTCCCACCAAGGGCTCTTTGTACTCTTTCAAAACAGAAACGGCAACAAACACAAGTCTAAGCATGCACATGCAGATAATACCCACACACACCTCTTGAAACACATTAATACACACGAATGAAAAAGCAAACGCAAAGATGCACAGGCAAAAATATCTGAAATCTGATTTATAGTGAGAAACTTCCTCTCTTTGTGCTGTGTGTTTCAGGTGGTGAATAATGCTGGTATTTTAACAGTTTTGGGTGATAACTGATGCGTTTCAACTTCAATTAAATGGGTCATTTCTACACAGCCAAGGTAAATCTTTGCAGACTGAGATCCATATTGATTATTCACTACTTTACCAAGAAAAGGAAGTAATAATTGTGTGTTTGTGTGTATGTGATTGTGTACGAGTGTGTCTGTATGTCAATACATGTCCTGTGTTTATACACTCATATATTAGGTTGGATTTAACTGCTGATAGCTTCGGAAACCTCCTCCCCCACACCTTTCCGACGTCAGATCGGGGGGGCTGTGTCCCACCATTTCTGTAACTTTCGGAAACCGAGGATCTGACATTCACACCCACTGGTCAGCTGTGCGGAGGTGAGAAAGTACGCTGAGTTTGAACTTCTCTCTTGACTAGCTGTCTTTTTTTTCTTTGGTTAAGCAACTATTTGTAGCACTTTTCGTGCGTACAACTGAGTGTGAAATAGCAATGTGGTAAAGAGAAAGATAACATCAAAGAGGGAATTTGGGCTTTGGGCGACATTTTATTTGGAGCCTTAATCTTTCCAGCACATCATGCTGTCAGTCTCAACAGATTCTCAACACAGCTCCACATAACATTAATAGATGAGTGCATTAGCATCCTACTTTCTACATGATGATTTTATTCTTGTGCAAGTAGATGTGTTAACATACAGTATTTTCACCCAGATTGTTCTGTAATGTGGGAATAACATGCATGGAATAGGCTGTAAAGGCTCACAACATATCAGTGTGTAATGCTGTGGAGCTGTCAGAGGATGTTGCCAATACCAGATTAAGGACAAAACAAGTCTGGTTTATGTCCAAATAAGGTCAAACACAGATTTGTTGACATCCATTATTGGATAATTGTGCGAACAGGCATTACGCGTGTGCCCTTGCACAGAATTTCATACTGACTTGAGATGAATTTGACAGAACAATGCGTATATAGGGGTTAATAAATCTGGAAGAGAGTTTGCACATACATATTCATGCTTTTGTGTGTATTCACAGACTTTTAGTTTTGAATCATCTGGCCCCCGGAGCATTGACACCACACTTGTCTACACCTGTAAACACCTGCAGGCTATAGATTCATCAGTGCTGACAGCACTTTGCACTGCTTCAGCTCAATAGACTGTGTGCAAAATGGACAGCGTGAGCTCACACTTCGGGAACTAAGCTCGTTGAATTGCTCTCAGGTGTGCTTGACAAATTCTCTTATTAAGCCTGAGGTTAGACTATTCTTCATGGCAGGAATTTACACAAATATCAGATGTTTCTGTTGTTGGTGCTTTATGAAGGCAATCTTTCTGAACTGTAAAAATTACTCATTGCACTGGATGTTGGAAAACAAAGACACTACTAAGATTTGTTTTATTTTTTAATAAACTAAAGCTGAAACATCTTTGTCTTATAGGATACTGCCATTTTCCCCAACCAATATGTTCCATCACTTGACTATTTATTTTTACAGTATTAGTTATTTTGCTTTTATTGTTGCAGTGGTTTGTATGCGATGGGCATTTTCTTCTCCTGCTGCCTGTGTAGTTCAGTGCAGTGTAGTTTGTATTGTTTCAGTTACTGGACTGTTTTCCAATCAAATGCCACTAAGCTTTTCTGTGCCAGAATGTAATAAAAGTGTCTGCTAGTTATATATCCTTTTACAAATCATTAATAGTGGCTGAGGGAGGCCTATGATGATGTCACTACATTTGGAATCTTTTCAGAGAAAAAAAAAGCAAAACAAAAATTACACTTTTAATTTTCTTTCATGGGTAATGTGTTTATGTCCCATGACCAACTTGTTCTGTAGTGCATAAATACAGTACATACAGATATACAGTATATAATCCAGTAAATCCAGTAATGAATAGGTGTTGTGCACAAGTCATTTATGTTCAAAGGCAATATTAGATTGTGCGTTTCTGGGTGTGTAGGTTTGTGAAGTGTTGTTGTGTGCCATAACAACTCATGACTCATTAACATTATTTCACAAATATATCTAAAATCTTAGTCTTCCTCATTGTTTTATGAGTAGAGGAGAAAATAACAGCAGAGGAAAAAAGAGGGGAAAAAAGTTGGGAGTGATAACCCGGGCTGAACTAACACCGTGCAGATGAGGTTCTGTGCTTTGCGCTATCCATCTCTGTCATCCACCCTTGAGATGTCTTTATTACAGTGAATTACATTACACTGATGTGCTATGTTTACACAGGGGAGACACATCACATAATTGAACGAGTGTCACACTTGGATCCAGACAATTGTTAAATGTAAATATGGCATTACCAAAGGGTTCTGAAATCCATGTTGCATTCATACCAGTCTATGAATAGCTCTATATTTGCGCTGCAGGCTGGGTGAAGCAGTTAAGCACAGTTGATTTCCTAGAACTCTCCTCAACTCTAACGGCGTAAAAAACATTGTTCTATCACAGGAGTTCTGATACGATGTTGAGGGGTAAGCAGCGGTGCAGAAAAAAATCAGCACAACCTTTGAGTAAAGACATCAGGTGTGTAATGCTATCACATACCCACTCTGCCTCTTGTCCCACTTTTAAACACGCTGTTTTGAAAGCCTGTCCACTCTTTCCAATCAGACCTTTATTGTCTTATAATGAATACATTTCCCATAAAAGAAAGGCGCTGTGGGAAAAGGGAAGAGAGGGAGGAAGAGAGATAAAGAAAGACCTAAAGTGGAACAAACAACAAACACAAGCGAGAGTGACGGATTTAAAAGGTGAGCAGGCTGGAGGGTTTTGGCCAAATTCTTTATTTTTTCCGGCACCTTCATATTTCACTCCCATTGTTTTCAGTTTAGTATAAAATAAGTTTTGTCAGACTTTGGGTTGCACTTGCAGCTGCAATTCAATTTGCTGGCTGGTGTGTGTGCCTGTTTTCTGGCCCGTAAAATAACCCTCATTAAAAGGGGAGCAGCAACTAATATCAATGTCCGAGCTGCACCAAGTTTGTCCCTGTGCCCTGTCCCCTTCTCTCCTTGTTTAATTTCCCTTTAAGCCCACTTATTGATTCCAGCCCCTCCATTCCGTAACTCTTTTTATTAATAACACAAAGCAATAACAAGAGTGTCACAACCCCAGTGTTTCACACAAGCAATTAATAAGATTAATCTAAAGCTGGCAGATGTGTGTTTGCAATGGTCTTTACAGTGCGGGTCTCTCCCTGACAGTACGCCTTACCTCATCATACCCCTACCCCTTTTTTCCTCGCCTCTCCTCTAAGCTTTCCATCCATAACTCTCTGCCAACTCATACTTCTGAAAGAAGGTGCAGAGGTTTTGGCCAAGTACAAAAGAATGGAATTTGATACAGAGACGGAGCTAAAGAGACTGACGGAGAGAAAGGTAAGCCAAGAGGAACAAGAGGAGAAAGACACAGAGGGAGAGAAGAGCAGGGCAGGAGAATGGAGGAGGAACTGCCAAAAGGCAAGCCTTGGTGGTAAATTCAGAGGCGGACAAGGTGGAGAGAGAGGAAGACAGAGGAGGAGGCAGAGAGAAATACGGATGTGCTGAGGGGAACAGAAATGAATAAAAGATGGAGGAAGACAGATAGGATCGAAAGGTAGCTGAGGTGAGTGAGAGAACTGCTGGAACTATTAGATTCTCAGTAGGCAGTTGCTCCCTCTCTCCACCTCTGCAGTAGTCATCAAGACCAGCTTCGTACGAGGCTATTAATGCAACTACTAAACTGTCACAGTATGACGTGTGTGTGAGTTCAAGTAAGTGCTCATTTATCTACCTGCATTTGTGCTCGTTGCATTTATGTAGAGTATATATGAACTCCATCTGTTGCCGTGAATTTGTACGTGTGAGTGGGAATGTAGAGCATGAAGGAAACCTTTCAGAACTGTGTGTGTACGCATATGTGTGTGGGCGGGTGTATGGCAGAACATCACCAACTATGAGTATGTGAAAGTCTGTTAGATCCATTGACAGACTGTGTGTTCTCTGGATCATACAGACACATTTTAAATGCTTTACTTGAATACACTTCAGGCATATCACCATAACTGCAGGGTTTAAATATTTACAGAGGTTATGTACATTCTATGACAAAGAAAACACCACCTGTGCCACACAGACAGGCTACCTGTTACAGTTGAGATGAAGCAGAATTTTGTCAGCTGTCTAGCTCTTTATTTTTCTTCCTTTTATTTTGGTAAGCCTGCCAGGTGTAACGTACTAACTGTCAGTTTGTGAACATGCCCAGGGCTGCCAAATATCAGAATCACTAACACATTTGTGTCCTAGCTCAGTGATATCTGCAACTGGGGACTGGTACCTAAAGGATAATTCCAGTTTATTACAACTTGGGTCTTATTGTCATAGCTTTGGCCATCATTTTTATTGGTTATAATAATAATAATAATAATAATATTGTACTCAGCAAAGCAAGGAGCAAGAAACACAAGCAAGTTAAGTTTGGCCAACCTGAGAGTTAGTTTCCAACCTGTGTGATTGTCTAACTGCCCCTGTTTTTTGCTGTTGGACTTTTTAGTGAGGTCGCTGTCTTCCCAGATCTCAACAATTAACTTGGTAAGCACAGTGTTATCATAACCAATACAAATGATTTACAAGACCACTTAAGATCTAAGTTGTAACAAACCAGAATTATCAATTTATTCAGTTCAACAAAAAAAGCTTAAAAAGGTCAAAAGCATAACTCATCTCTAAGATTAAAACGTGTCATTCATAATTGTTGTTTGTAGACTTGACTTGTTTAATGGTTGATCGTGAAGTGGTAAGCAGTCACATGTGCATAGTGCCCAGAACATACTGAACTCTCTACTGCTAATGACAGTTAAATCAGACGAGTTGTTTGTTATATCAGCCTCACACATAAACCCACACACCACAAAGGGAAAAGGCCAACAGATGCATCCTCGGCAAATGCATTATTTTGTGAGATTGTGCTGTTGGTCCTCTAGTGTGGGTGGGTGACCAAATCATGTAGCTATGCTACTGTGCCAGTGACAGTCAAGTGTGTGTGTGTGTGTGTGTTTGTGTACATATACACAGGATGTAACTATATGTGTGTGAATGTTGAGGACTGAAATGAAGGTGGGCTGTTATCTCCCACTGCCTTCCTCCCTCCATCCATCCCACCTCTCAGTGGCAGGTCCATGTAAGTTGGTTACAGCCACATAATTTTTGGAAGGGTCGGATGGCAGCATTTTGTTCCCTTACACTCCCCTCCCTCCCTCCCTCCACCACCCCTGGCCATTCCCAGCACTTCACAACTGGATGAGCAAAGCGGCTGCGGCTACCTACCTTACTCTGTGATTGACTGCAGTGCTGCTGAGCGAGCGTCACTGTATCTGTGCCGTGTTTATTGCTTCTTTCACCTTCACCGTAATTGAGTCCCTTCCCTATGCGAAATATGCACCGTCAGACGGGCGGATGTGTGTGTGGAAGAAATCTGTCAGGGGTGTGTGTATGTGTGGAAGCTGGGAGTTGACTGACAGGCTACATAACTCAATTCAGCAATTCTGAGGGAACCTGATGGCTGTTTTCTTGTGTGTGTGTGTGTGTCTGTGTCTGTGTGTGTGTGAGTGTACGCACACCTGGCTATCTGACAGACTGTGTCAACTGTATGTGGAAGTACAGAGTATGTGGGCTTCTATATAACCCTTTTTTTTTTACAAATGAGAACCTGGCATATCTCTAAAAGGAAGGTGTGTTTAGGTGTGTGTACTGAATTTGAAAAAAGTACCCAAACTATTTAAAAATATATTTGTGCATAAGCACATGCTGACTTATTCACAATTTAGGTCCAGGGTCAGGCTGAGCCAGTTAGGAGTGTGTTTGGCATGACAAAAACGCCAGGACAATGATGCATGTGTATGGGCCTGCATGTGTGAGCAGAATACTACTCAGCCTCTTTAAAACAGTACACACAACTGTAAAATGACCAAAATGCCAAGATCAGGCCAAGCAGAAGAGGTGAATCATGATATATAATGGATAAGTGAGATAAAGTGCCACAGAGGTTAAGGAAGAGAGATGGACAAAGTAGTAGTGAGTGAGTGATGGCCTGATCATAAGAAGAAGTAGATGGGGGAAGCTAAACTCTGCTTTGCAGCAAATAATAGGAACACAAAGTTATGCACAGGCTTCAGGAGAAATAAAAGGAGTGAGGTGGGGTGCTGGAAGGGGGGTAGAAGATATAGGGTTAATTAAAAACAGTCATGGGAGCAAGAGAAGGTGGGTGGGAGATGAATGGAGATGGTTGGGGGGACTTCACCGTCTCTGAAGTGCACGTATGATGAAAATAAGCCTCCACCTCCAGAATATTGCAGTGCAGCATTTAAGTAAAATGCACAGTTCAGCAAGCCCAGAGCAAGAGAGATGGGGAGAGAAGGTAAATCTGGAGGTATGTTACAAAGGGAAAAAAAGGCAATTGACTATAAAAAGAAAAAGGAAGTTAAAACAGAAAGTTAAAAGAAAAGGAAGGAAGTGGAAGAGGAACGTATTCTGAGAAACAAGAACAGCAGCAGAAGAAGAGGCAGGGAGAAAACAAAAATAATATTGGAAATGAATCAATGCGGTGTGTGTAAATGGAAGGAGAGAGTGAGGAAAATAAAGAGTCAGACAGAGGGAAAAAAACATTTTGTCTATGCAAATGAGAAGGGGAAAGCAGAAGCCTAAGCGTTCAAGCTGGCCACCTGGGCCCTGTCAATCCTCCCTCTCTACTTTTCTCTCTCTCACTGTCTACATCTCCACACCTGGCCCTGGCACCCCTATAGCCTGCGGCTACAATATAAGAGGTAGATAGGAAGAGGGGTGCAAGCAGCAGGGAGGCAGGAGAGACTGCTGTCCAAAAGACCCATCAGCAAGCGATCCTGGCAACGAAAAGTCCCCCTCCCCTTCGCCAGAATCTGTCTTTCCAACTATCACTGAGTCTCCCTCTCATTGCAAACTCTCAGTAACAGTTGGAGCAGATTCATGCGGACACATGCACCTGGAGCACATAAGTAGAGGGTGTGCATGGGCATGAACATTGGCATTTAAGTACCAACAAGGTTAGACGTACAAAGACAGGCACAAGGGGAGGGGTACAGGGATAAAAAAGCTTTTGAGTGGTCATGGTGAGCACAAACAAATAGACACTAAGTCATTGCTGAGGCCCTTGAACTGGCTTCACACTGCGGGAGAACTGGGATTGAGGAATCAGAGAGGAGGGAGGGGTTGAGGGAGAGAAAGACAGATGGGGGACAAGGCATAAAAAAGGCAGGGAGAGGAGAACCAGTACAGTGATCAAGAGTGAAAACAGGTTTTGATTGAGAACAAAAGGCAGGAAAAGGGTGCTACATGGATGAAAAAAAATCTGAAAACACTGTGAAAATGTTTGTACTTGAAACACAATCACAAGGTGTGTCCCTCTATTTGTATACACGATCCTGGGGAAGCTCATAAAAAAGGAGGCCAGAGACAGAACATGGCATTTAAAAAGCAGAGCACACCAGGAGACAACACGCTGCAGTAAATACGTTTGGAAAGGTCTCCACAGTCTCCCGAGTGCAGTGTAATATTTGTATTTGTGCATATGCAAATGTATGTATGTATGTATGTATGTACGTATCTACGTGTGTGTGTGTGTGTGTGTGTGTGTGTGTGTGTGTGTGTGTGTGTGTAAGCCAACCTGCCTGTCTGCTTTGCTGCAGATTTGTGCACACTTCCGTAACACGGCCAGCGATTTATACATCAGTCATCATTTAGGACCAACCTGCTTTTTAATTACCTGTGGTTTATGTTTGTTTTTAATTTTCCCCATAAGCTCATAAATCGCTTTCCCCACAGCACAACTCAAATGCATCTCCATGGTAAATAAGCATCAGTTAGAAATTGCATATACAAGTAGTGCTGTCACAAAACTAAATTTGACCCCCTTACCAATGTCGTCATGGTTTTGAGTGAATTGCTATAGAAACTGATAAAAAATATATGAGTAATATAAATAAATATATGATAATGTTTCAAGGTTTTTGATTTTGAACCGAAAAGCCATAGTTTGTTTGTTATTTTGAAGCAGGACGTATTTTGCTGATGTCTAAGCACCAAAGTAGCATGGTTGACAGAATTAACTGAAGTCATCTGTACCATAACTTACTGATTGAAATTTGTGGTAAATTTATCAGTGTCAATAATTAAAAATCATTTTTTACAATGTATTGCATTCATAAGTATGACTTTTATTCAAATTTATGATAAAATAATGATGAGAAAGTCACCTTAATTAAGTATAATCAGTGAGGAAGAAGTGAGCTGTTTTCTAATGGATTTACATTTTTTTCCATGTTGAAATTGGTCTTTCTATCCAAATTGAATTTTTAAAAAAAGGAGCTGTAAGCAACATTCACTGCCGCTAAATGTCACAAGAGCACCAGCATCTCAGACCAAAACTAAGGTGCACCAGACTCCATTGAAAAAAACAGTAATTTCACCTCGCATATCATCATAAAACACACTTCATTCATACTGGACAGGAACAAAATAAAACTCACCAAAACTGTCTTTGTTAGTCTTTCCACTATTCCAACAATCACCAACTCTGGTTTTGTCGAAATAAACCCTTAATTTACCAAAATATTCTGGCTTTACGCCTCAGCCGACAGCCGCAACAATGGCTGCTGTAGACAAATGCGACCTTCAAAGTAAGTCCACTAAAAGTGCTTGTTTTTGCCACTGGCAGGCTCAGATTGTTATAAGTGTCTGACAACATTATGGAAAGGTTCACAGACTTTTTTGTTAAACAGTAATGACAGACGTTTTATCGCTCTCGCCCGCCACCAGACTCCATTGAAAAAAAATGATTTTACCTTGCAGACCATCATTAAACACACTTCATTCAAACTCTAAAGAAACTAAATAAAACTCACCAAAACCATCTTTGTTGGAACAGTGGAAAGACTAACAATCACCAACTTTGGTTTGGTCGAAATAAATCCTTAATTCCCCGCGTCAGATGAGGAAAAAACTGCTCTCCTAACAGATGAACAGTTTCACACGAAAAACTCACTTGCACTAACATGCACGCGTAGCCGGTGCGGCTGTATAAACAAAGCACAGAGAAGCTGCGATAACAACACAGACAGACAGAGGGGGTGTGATGTCAACCTCTGCTCAGGACACCATTACTCCACTATATCTTTATATAGCAAAAAGTTGTCAGTGTTCAATGTTCAGAATCTCATTTACAGAAGCTTTAAAAATCCTTTATCTAAGTTGAAGAAACTTGCACAGTGTCCAGAATAAAATTTATCCAAGAAAGTTGTCCAAAATGTAAAATTATGCTTTGTTCTGCGTTTGGCAACGTTATCAAACCAAGTGACACATTAACTAGATATGGGAAACATCTCCTCCGTTATCTCAGTTGATCCGATCCTGACGTTGAGAAATTAACTTTGTCTTCTGCTCATTTTTGCAGACTCATACCTACTTCCCTTAGATTGTTGAGCCTTCATCTTTGTTGGCAACCTCAATTTCCTGCCTTACAAAGTATACATCAAAGAGTTTTTGCTACATAGTGACTTGACATAACCACAGATTCATGCAAGTTTACACTGTTATGCAAGACTCACAGTGATGCCTAGCACTAGTAATCATTGTCAATTGTTGTCATATTGTGTTTCTAACACTGAATAAAGTTATATTTTATTCATTCAACATGTAATGCATATTTATTTTATATTGTACATTTTAATGAGGGGATAAGCACATTTTTAAATAGTAAAATCATGTATCATTGGTCATTTTGGATCAGATATACAGCAAACTGGATCAATGATATCAGTGAGGTGAGGCGTCTGTGCAGAGCCAAAAGGATACTAAGACAATGCCCTCACCAGCCACAGTCTGTTCACCCTGCTGCCTTCTGGCAAGCGATACAGAAGTATCCATTGCCATACCACCAGACTACAGAGCAGCTTCTTTCCTCAGGCTGTGAGCCTCAATTCATCCTCTGCATTTCACCATAAATAATAGTTTTCTGTTTTGTTTTGTTTTTTTGTTTAGCATGAAGGGACTACAGGTCGCATTTTGTTGCAACCTTGTGTTGTATAATGATAAATAAATTAACCTTGAACCTTGAACTTGAAGCTTGGTGAAAACAGCAGAAGGAGTTACTCTGATAAAGGGGAGGACAGATGGCAGCCATCTTGGCCCTTGGGAAGAGAAAAAAAATAATCAAGAATGAAAGCACATTTCCCCACAGCTTTCTTTTATTAGTTTCTCTTGCAATAAAGTGTGTTACTCTATATGCAGTCAAGAGGCTACAGTGTCATGCTGTGTGTACTGTGTGGCTCTCCAGACTGCAGGATCTATATTGCAGACATGAAAACCACTTGCTGTCCATGGCTACAGAGTCCACAAAAGCTAAAAATGACTTTGGTACCGACCACAGAACCCCACTGGCCTCTGCAAGCTGCTTTACAGCTCAGTTAACCAGTATGGCCCAGCGGGTGGCAGTTGCTATGAACTACCATTTCTCCGCAACTGCGCCCAATGCCCAAGGCCTGTGTCAAACTCATTCAGTATCACAGACTGTATGGCTGTTCCACTCCTCTACTGCAATGGCCAGAGAGTGGAGACACGGTCCTTCTGCAGTCCATGATAACATTATTCACCCAACAGATGGACACAGAGATAGGAACACGTCTGTGGACATGAGTCAAAGCACCGCTTCAATCTGCTGGTATGCTTTATGGGAGGTGAGGGGAGAGGGGGTGTACCTGTTAATGGCCATAAGGTGAATCAGCAGTCGTGCACTTAAATGCCCCTTCAGCTGCTCAGGAGAAAGTGAATCCTGGGGGAGAATCAGCCAGAGCTTTCCTCAAGGTCGTTGGTGCTTGGCCACTTTTTAAGTGGCCTTGCCAACTGTAACAATCTCTGCAGAAACAATCACAGCACCAATCCAATTTGGCTCGGCTTCTTTTCTTCTCTTTAGTTCAGTGCAGACGGCTGCATAGCCTCAGTTTTGTTTTGCCCTGCTGAGAGCAGAGCATGAATTGATGACCTTATGAATCTCAAACGAGCCCAGCAAATCATTGCGGTAAATCTCACCCCAGCACATTAAGCATGACCGCAGGCTTATTCCCCTCAATTTTTTTATTTTCTTTCTTCTTTCTTTGTCCATCTCTCTCTCACTCTTTCCTTCCCACAAGCGCTTGGGGGTCTTTGTGAGCGGCCAACTTTTCGAGGATTGTTTTCATGTGCTGCTAATTAATCGCCTATAATTAATGGCTGTTTACGGTTTGCTAATGAAGTGGATCAAAGCTTACTACTCCTGACGTTGAAGCTCTTGTCTTAGGCCCGAACAAGAGATAAAGAGAAGAATAGACAGAGAGAGTTTCGCAGAAGTATCGTAAAAGCTGCAATACATTTTATTTTTCAGTAGCTGTGTCAACAATCACTTGGCATCTGTCCAGAATGGAGCCAGGCAATCTGAGTTTGATCTATCGGCAGCTGCTGTTATCACTTGTCTTTCATTGAGTGATAGCATTTGGTTTTTAAAGTGCATACAGTAAATATGTGGTTTTCTGTAACATTTGCAAAGATAATCTGTGATATTATTTTCCTTTCCCAACATCCTATTTTTTATCCCAACTTCAAATGTTCTTTCAAAATGCTTTAAACATCCATTAATATGATCTAATAAGGCCTGATCCTTCTGAGATTTCCGAAACCAACTGACACTACCACTTTATCTATGCCAGACATGGTCATAGCTCAAATGAATTTGCCACTCGTGAGAGAGACATGTTCATCTGAGACCTCTTCAGCATTGTTGTGTTCGCCTTCTGAAAATCTCCATCTGATTTCCCAGTAGATAGTGCAGTGCTTTGACTGGCAATTTTCAGCATCTGACAATCTCATCAAAGCAAACCTATTAATGGCGATGATACGAAGAAGGATTCTAAATGGCAGACAGATGAATAGCCCTGTGCGTGTGTGGGTGTTTAATTCTCAGAGCCAAAGAACCATGTAGTTTCTCTGAAAGTGGGAGGACTGGCTATGAGCTGCTGGGAAACTATTTCAATACTGTTTGCTTGTGTTTGTGTGTTTGTGTGTGTGTGTGTCTGCATACTGTGACCTCATCGATCATGACACCTTGTCTCTCTGGTGTGGTCACCTACACAGTGCTTGCCCTCTCTCCGTCTTTATCTCTGTGTATCACCATCCATCTCTCTGTCTTCCCTCCTCCTCCTCCTCCTCCTCCTCCTCCTCCTCACCCCCATCCTCTTCTCACACCAGCACCCTGCACTTTTCTGCTTTGGTCCCACCTTCTTAATCTCACCCTTCCCTCCTTCCTGACTTTTGTTAGTCTTCTAAATCTGTCATTCAGCGCAGCAGGGGTTGCTCTCTCTCCCTTGTCTTTTTTTTTTATTTTTTATTACACACCTTCCATTTTAGAGCTGAAATCCTGCAATCATTCACTTGTTTGTTGGACTCCTCTCTGCCTGACTTTCTCCTCTGCTCCGCTTCTCCTTGCTTCACTGGTCTGTGACGCCTGCCCCTGGCACTTTCCTCCCCCCACTTCTTCCTTCACTGTTTTATACACTGTGCAGCCAGCCATCGCTCCCTCTCTCTTTCACTCTCCCTCTCTGACCCCATCAGTCCCCTGGTGCCCCGGCTAAGCCTGGTCACTCTTCATCAGCTAGCCTCCACTGGACACACAGACCTCCCAAGGGTACAGGGAAATGGGGTCTTGTTGGCAACATCCGTGCCCAGCCTTGACAGTTTCACCTGGGTTTAAGTCCTTTACTGATCCTCCTTACCCCTAGACGAGCACCTCATTACCAGCCACCCTCCCCTCTTCATGTCTCTACATTAAGTCTTCCAGATGGAATGTGTATTAGCCTCCACACTGGCTGAGTACACAGTTTCCAGACCCTCAATTTTAGGCACTTGCCCTTTTCAGTTCAATCAGCCTCTTTCGTCCAATCACGGCTAGTAAGGGCTCCGTCGCAGTGCCTGAGTGGTGATAATCAGCTTGGTTACTGGTGTTACTGGAGGCCGCTGTCTAGCCAAGTTAGCGCGGCGCCCTGCGGGAGCTGCGGAGACAGGTGTCACAGCAGCGAGGGAGGGTGTTAAACAAGCCCAGGGCCAAGCAGGAGGTATAAACATTTACTCTTAGTCATGGTAACTGTGTCACCAATAGCGAGGAATGCTCACCCCATGGCGTTAGTGTTTTAATGTTTTTTCAGACTCAGGATCCTCTCTCTCTCCCTCCATCTCTGTTCCCTGACTGCAATTCAACTTTGACTGGCTTAAAACACCAAGTACACCTTGTACCCCAGTAGAAAGAATACATAGCAACTGCCTTTGTGTGTAGTGCCAAGAAGCAGTGCGGAGGGAATCGCTGTTTACTGATTTCACACTCCCATGGCAAAGACAAATATACAGCGAGAGGGGTCAGCGACTGGAGAAAAGCTGCTGGCTCAGGGGACATCAGGTCATAGTATGGAAAGCTGTACCCAAGGAGGGCGTTTCGCTTTTGTACTGAGCCAATCAGATCGGATGGAGTTAAGAACACTGGATTGATTGGCAGGCTTCAGATGCCAGCAAATGGAGGAGACGTCCTTGGCATCCTACTCAGCATTAAAAAACTTGAGCGGCAAAGTTGGTGAAACGCCAGTTGTTCTCAGAGAGCGACACGTAAGGACGACATAGATCACCATTATGATAATCACGCACGGCACTGTCTGGGGAATAGTAATGGGAAGGAGATGAGGTGGCAGCCATAAAGAGTGTTTCTACATTAGCGCTGGCCTGATTAGATTGACAGAAAGTTTCACTAATGGACAATTAAACAAATGGTCAAATGAGATATAAGGCTTCAATTAGCAATTGGTGTCTTTGTGTGCCCCTTTCAATCATTGTGCCTCATGTATTCTGTTTTTACATGAACCTATCCATGAGGACAAAACACAGATTGAAACATGGTGCTGTAAACAGGATGTGAAAAGGGATATGAGATGGCCAAGTCATTTGATGTGTCCTTGCAGTGGAAACAAAATGACTTGTCATGTCTTATTTGCCTTTATTTCTATTCAAGTTGATGTAAAAAACTAAAATCCTCTCTGGACCTGCTCTATAATGCTGGAGGGGGTTATTGAGACGCAATCATTGTGTGAAACAACAGCAGCTCAAAACAAGGAGTTATGGATCGCATTGAAGACTGGGGGGCAGATTAGGAGATAATTACTGTAAAATACATCACCTGCACTAAACGGTGAGCCTAGGAACTTCTTCTGCTTCTGAGTAATGGACCCATAAAAGCCCAGGGGAGAATAAAACCAGCCCACACTAAGCTCTGTAACTCTTTCAGTCATGACTTGCCCAAAAAGCGACACAGTCCAATTTGTTTATGGAGCTTATGCCGAGGCAGTTGCTCAGCTGAGATAGTGGGCCACCCTGTCAGGATCCTTTAAGACTGCATCAGTTGATCAAACAGGGCCGTGCACGACAGCAGTAGACAGCGTATTTAAAAAAAAAAAAAAAAAAAAAAGGCTCATTTCAGCTTCTCTTGTGCTGTCGGGCATGCCAGCACTGTCTGCCAAGTTCAGGTTGTCCAATTATTTAGACCTACAAAAGACATGGAATCACAGAAAAAAATAGAATGCAACACTGAAATCTGATTGTGTGCTGGGCTCAAATTTACACCGTGAACCAGCAGATGGCAGGGCAGAGAGCAAGGAAGCGAGGTCTCGCTCTTTTTAATTAAATTGTCGACAAGTTTATTTTATTTTGGGGGTGAATTATCCTCCAAGGTTTGGATCAAAGGATAAACCTTGGCTTACGGTGAAGACTTTTTCATCACATTAGAGAACAAAGAAAGACGGTGAAAAAGCAAGCCCAGCGCAATGTGGAAGAAAGTAAAAAGGCAATCTTTACTCTGGCATGATGCAAACTGCGTCTGACAAGCATCAAAAACTGCAATTGGGCTCAGACAAACTCTTGCATTAGCAGTCACATTCCTATGTTCAAAAGAAACTCGAATGTACTACATAAGCTATCTAGAGGCAAGGTGTATGTGTATGTATACATGTGTTTCAGCACCTATGCGCGTGCTCATGTGCGTCCATATTTTTAGTTTTTGTGTGTACAGCATTTCCCTTGATGTTTGTGTTTACACGCCAGGCCTCCCTTCTGTGACTCACAAAGACATTGATTTATGCATGGCCTCTGTGTGTGTGTCTGTGTGTGTGTGTGTGTGTGTGCTTGCACACATATACCAGCTATAATTGGTATTCAAATCTCCTCCCACAAGTACGTCCAACTGCTGCCATTTTTCAACCGCCTGAGCCCCAGCCAAGGTCCAAACAGCATGATGAGGAACAAGCTCAAACGGATGGCTCTCATTGCACACATTCAAATAAACAAATGGAGGTGATTTAATGCACACAGCGATAAGGCAGGTGGTAATGGAGGCATAGGAGAGAAATGGGGAGGAGATGGAAGAATTATAAGTGATGGAGGGTGCATGGTAGCGTTTAAAGGTGGGCAAGCAGCAGAGGTGGAGTTAACAGCATTTGTTACTGTACGTGGGGTGTAAGTTTGGCCCACAGCTGCTATGGATCAGCCACCCCCACAAAGCCATGCACTCAGCGCATGAACACAGCGCTGACTCTGTGTGTGTGTGTGTGTGTGTCCCTCAGGCCTGCCCGTCAGACACACTGTGAAGTCTTTCTGCCTTTCTTCTCCCACTCTTTTTCTCTCCCTCGCTCTTTTCTGCCTCTCTCTCCATCCCTCTGTCTCTCCTCCGTTCTTCAAAGGAGGGCCAAGTCTCCCTGCCTCGCCATCTTCACGGCACCCTCTCAATCTATCTGTCCACTCATCCGTCTTTCCATCCAATCAATCTGTCCATTTCTATCCTGGCATAATAGTAAACGTCAAACCCCATTCCCTCCCACCTTTTCTCTTCTTTTCCCCCCTTCTTCTAGATTAGTTTTGCCATTTTCCTCTGTGGAGGAAAAAGGACCAAGACATGCTGAAATACAGTTTAATGCATGCACAGTAGATGTGCATTTGTGCAGGGTGTTCACAAACAGACCATCTTTACACTTCCTTCTCCCCCTCCTTGCTCCATCCACCCCCTGCCTGTAACACCCCTCTACCCCCGGCCCCCTGTCTCTCCCGGGCCATCAGTGGCTAGATTAATGACAGTGATCAACGAGCAGCCCCCAGCAGAGGTTGCCTGCAGCTCGGGCAAAACCCGGCACTGTAAGCAGCACACATGCACATGCACACAGGCCAAAAGCAGATTTACATGCAACACACAAACACATTCATAAATGGGTGCCCAGACACACACACACACACACACACACACACACACAGACCTCTTACACAGTACTCCAGTTAGACTGACACACAAACGCCTACATGCTTGTGCATATAAATCAACCCTCCACTGTTACAGGGGCAGACATACAAATAGACACACACTCAAGGGAAGAAATCAATACACAGGCCATGGTGAGGATGGTATCAGCGCAGCCGCAAGAATGGCTATGGAGCAATGTAGCACTCCCTATATAAAGGAGACATCATCACAACAACAGCACAGCACAGGTCTGACTGTGACAATATCCGAACTGGAACTTAACCCTTTCACTGCCTCAGGACAAACGTAAACAAAGCCCTATAGAGCACAACAGCCACAGGACACAATTCAGTGAAGGAAGATTTGTGTGCGTATCCTGGTTATCATTCCTGCTCAGTCAGAATCACTGAGGCTTTGGGTGGAATTTAATAAGGTTGGTTTTGAGTCTGTATTTTACCCCAACCAAGCAGATGGCACAGAATACCATGAGGCTGAAGTTACTCAGAGTCATGATTGAGCCTAATCCAAATCCCTATTTTTGCAGTAGATGCACTTGTTATAGGGTGGTGACCATGAAATATATTGTGCCTTTAAGGGAGCTATGCAGGACTATCCCAGACTGAGCTGTTCCAGTGGGGAGAATAATAGCATCAAAGGCACTACAGGTGCCATTACAAGGCTTTGTAATAGATTGTTAGGTGTTATTGTATCTGATAAGGTGAGGTCTCAAAGGTCCTTTCAGTCCCTTCACACTATTGCAGAATATAAAAGCAGTGACAAACCCCACTGTCTGGTGTGTGACACACGTCTGGTCCACTGCGGGCATTTGTTATGAGCTCTCAAGTGGCGGTCAGAATATTCAATACATGCTTGCCTGTACGCACAGGCTGCATATGTCTCCCGGAACTCCCGTCCCGTCTCACACAGCAGGTATGATACAATAAATCCCAATCACGGTCGGTCCGGATAAAATAATCTAAATGCTGTGACGCACGAGGGTCAACAGAGCACGGCATTATTACATAAAATATTTCTGCGTGGGCAAAAAGTGACAGCGAGCCTGCTCCTTTCACTTTTTGTTTTCATCTTGAGGTGTTTTCGGGTCTTTCCAGTTTACCAGTTTCGAGAAGTGGACAACACAATGACTCATACCCAAATAGCAATACGGATGTAGCCCACACTTGCGCAAACGGCTTTGATTCTAATTACCCAGCGGTGAATAGTAACAGTGGTCCGCAGCATGATTGTTAACTGGAATATGTACACGTGTTTTTGTCCCACGGTGAGCTCCTCCTTTCCTTTTCTTTGCCTGACAAGTCAGAATAGACCCGGCGCATTTTAAGCGTTATTCAGCTTCTTCTTAGAGGACTTAGACAAACTTGCAGGGAAAAGCCTCACCACATCGCGACGGCTTAACACTCTTCTCATTCACATCACACTCATTCACTCTCTCGGTCGAGCCTTACCAGTGCGCACTAAGCAGGCGACTGTGATGATGGTTAGAGGGACGCAGTAGTTCCACACGGTCGCGAAAGCCATCGCTGTCGCTGATATTCCCCCCTGATCTTTTCTTCAGTATTCCTCTTCCTTGGAGAAATCAGAGTGACATGAACCCGCAGGTACACTCTCCGACAGTGCCTTCAGCGTCTGTGTCTGTGTGTGTGTGTGTGTGTGTGAATGTGCGCGCGTGCGACTTGTGCGTGAACGAGTGTGTATTTTATCAAGCGCTCAGTGCGTAACAGCAGATCTTCACATAGTAATGCTCCCTCTCATACACACCCACTTTCTCTCCCTCTGAATACCTGAATATGATGGCTTAGCCGGTTTTTCTTGGTTACTTTACATTGTAAATATATTTAAAAGCTTGCCAATAGGGCGGGCCTGTGTGTGTTTCTGACCAATTGCATAGAGCAGGAGCAGGTGGAGGGGTGTGCGGATGAGAAAGAGGGGTTGGGCTTTAAAAAGAAATAGGCTATACAGGAGGAGAGCAGCTGAGGGAAGAAGGGCTGCACCGTCCAATTAATTGAAATCAATTCGCTCTAAATGTGATTGATAACCAACATTAATTTTCCGACGCAAATAACCAATTTGTTTCAAATTCAGTTCCACGGACCGACAAGGATGTGTGGCACAATGATTAAGATGACGAAAAATGAAACAGATGTTTATTGTTTGAGGAGACAATAATGTTGCAGTCTTTTATTTTATTCTGAAGTCACTTGGAAAATATTATGCAGACTATTGTATTACATGTATTATGTGTGCTGAATCATCTGCATGCCAGTAATCAGGCGGACTCACCTTTCCCACATTTTAAGGCTAACATGGTGGCAAACAGAATTACTTATTATTATAAGATGATTTTTCTTGATTGTTTGGCTATTTGGTGATCAAAACTGGAGGAAAGGTTATATATTGACTCACTGCCAAGTCAGAACAACCTATGTGTAGCAGTCTTTAGGTGTTTTGAGATTAGGGGACATTCTGTTGCAGAAGCAGCTTTGTCTCCAAAATGTGCATAGGACTCATCAAGGGGAGCAGGGAACAGACCTGGGTGTATTTGGTTAAATCACCGTTCACAATGGCGGTAATGTTCCGGAAAGAAAACTTGTGCTCCGGACTAGCCAGTGTTTCTGCTCATCTGTAGTCAGGGCCTATTAGGTCCCGCTAAAGGGGCTCTTTAACTTTACCCTCATGCTGTGACCACTGTTTGCCCATAATTGTGTTTTCCAGTCAGAGAGCGCTGCTCCATTATGAAAATTGTTTCTCTTTCCACATCTCTTTTTTCCCCCACTTAATCTAGTGTTATACCATGGGCTTGTAGCCTCCAAGGCTTGAAGGCATCTTTTTGAAACTGTATCTTTGGCGCCCCCTTCAGGTAACATTAGGAACAGCACGACATGGGTTTCAAATCTGCTTTGGCCTCTCTCTCATCTGTTACGAATCCCCCACACACTTTGGTCAGTTCAGCTCAAACAGTCAGAAAAGTTCAAACAGGCAGTAAAGCATCAAAGCAGTCTATTAGCATTAATATTAATATTTCTACCCTTGACTTCCATAAAGTTCCTTTGAACTCACGCCACATATATGACCTCGACTTGTGGATTTGTGTGAAATCTTAAAGTCTCAGCTTCAGGCTCTGTCCGCTCAGTGATTTTCTTTCTCGGCACAAGTTTTAACCTTGTTGTTTTGGCGAGGATAATAACTGCCCCACTCCCCAATTCCCATTCTATCCCATTTTTCCCTGTCAGCCTCTCTGCGAGTGTTTGTTCCCCGGTTGGCAGGGAGTCGGTGGCAGCAGCTCCCCTGCACCAGATGGGGCATTGTCAGGAAGTAATGAGGGGAAAACACCTGCTACTCCAGCAAACTCCACTCCTTCATTTTCAGCCATTTGACACAACATATGCAGGATACACATACAAAACCAAGTGACCATGACAAGAACAGCAGTGGGCGATGGCATACAGTTACAAATGCCTGGCACTTTGGTATGTTAGTCAATGAGGTGCCATGTTTGGTATAACTCATCTATACATGTAGGTTAATGTACTGGGGGCTGCCTACCTGATTGTTGACACTAGTGATGGGTTGCCAGACTTTAATGTCACAGATCTGCATCCTTAGGACCTTACCTGCACCAGACTAAACATTTTGGTTGCTCTGTATTCTCTGCACAGCTCCTGTATCGCCCTAAGCTGTTGTCCGGTGGCTTATCCATGAGGCACTATCAAGGTCAAAATGTCACTGTAAACTACACTTCTCTCCCTTCCAACCAGAGCCTTGTACCTCAGGGACAGCTATACTGTGTGAAATTCCTGATACATAATCTTGTCTTTTCTGGCCAACCAGTTGAAATCCCAGGACCAAAGCCCACTGGGGAGCACACAGCTTTTCACTCATGACTGACTCAAAGGCCAAAACAAAATGGTGCTCACTGACATTTCACATGCAGGAGGGCATTTTAAATTTACAACATTGTATTTTTTCCTACGGAGTGTTACATCTTTTTAAAAGTCTTTCTATTTTGGTTACAGTCTTCCTATCTGTTGTCTCTTTATTCCTGGGGTTGACCTAAGACATAAAGTAAGCAGAAGTTTGTAGAGTTGGAAAAGAAATACAAGGAGTCTGTAAAATGCTCAACAAAGGATGGCTGCAGCAGAGGCGAGCTGTACAGAGGGCTTGAATAATCAGTTTAATAACATTATCCTGGCTGTGCTCTGTGGCGCATGCACCCGTTAATGGAGTGTCATTGTTAAACTGCCGCTTCGCCCATTATTAACGACGGCCTACGGTCAACCACACACCGATAATAAAACCACATAAAACCTAACATAACTTCAACAGACAAGCGTAATGAAATTCTCTGCATTATGTGCACGGTTATGGTAATAAGCAATGGTGCTGTGGCACGGCGTTAAGGGTTACAAGGCAACAGAGGAGAAAATTAAAAAGATGAAGTTGTAGTCTATGATGGCTATTTTGGGGGGAATCAGAATAGATTAAATCTAGTTAATATTGAAGTAGAAATAGCAGTGGCTAACCGTGCCTACTCTTATAGTGGATGGCCAAAGTTTCAAGGTTACCCGACTTTACTGTTATTCTCACTGTGTGAGAGTGTGAGTCCAGTTCATGTATGTGTTTGTGAGCTGAACTGATGGATAATGGGTTTTGTGCTTAAAGGCAGATGGGGAAAAATACAAGCATGTACAGGCACAGTATACTGCGAGAAAAGGTCATTGCTTCAGAGTAAGGTCTTACAGACTGAAGGGAAAGGTTGGTAAACAAGCTGATGCAAGCCTGAGATGGCATTGGATTGAGAAGATGTGCGGCCAAGTGAGCATGCATGGCCGGCTTTCACCACGTTGTCAATACTACAACCTCTTTTGTATCTCTAAAATGGAACAAAATCAATGGCACACATGAGGACGGTAAATATTATTTTCTGAAAGCCATTTAATATCAAAGAAATCCAAAGTACATTAAATAAAATTGTAGAGTGCAATGTGCTTGAGAGCTGTCACAGTAAAGAGATTATAATAACCTTCTCACAGATGCTTTGAGCTGGCTCTGCTTTGCAAAAAAAAAGGTTGAAAGCGAAACAAATCAACACAATAAAACCTTGTCCTATCACCCAAATGGCTCATTCATAATACACAGCTGAGCAATTATGTTTGCAACAGAAAGGAGAGAATTACATGTGGAATCTTTACAGCTCTTGCAGTACACAAGACTCATCAATGTTTTGCTAAGAATGTAGCTCACCATTTTCCACACTGCAATCGCATAACTGCAGTATACGCCCACAAGCAAATCAGCTTATGTGTCTCTAAAGCAATCATTTGCCCCTCAGGTTTTTTTAGGTTTTTTTTTTTGGTTTTTTTTACACCCAGCATGTAACTGATTTTGCTCTACCTACAATCTCCAAATATCCCACTTTGCCTCCCTCCTTTCCTCCCTCTCTCCTCCCCCAATGTGACCATCCATAACCCTATACCATCTCCTCCCTCTTTAAGTATCTCCTCTATGCCATCCCTCATTTTCTGGCCACCCACTCCATCTTCCTCGTCTCTCGTTCCATCTTCTTTCCCCTCCTCATCCTTCCAACTGCCTGTGTAGTCACACCAGAGGTTGTTTGTCTCCGCAGGTGGAGGGTAGAGACTCCACACTGGTTTTGTAGATGGGCTTTTTCTGAGATCGGTCATCACTGAAGAGAGGGACCGAAGAAAAGACAGAAGAGCATGATTATCAGTATATCGACCTCCCAGTAGGCGCTAGAAAAGTATAAGTGAGGAAATTATAGACTAGAACCGAGCATTGGAATCACACCTGGCTGTTGATATGAAAGTCCATTTTTCTCTCCTTCGCTCTGTTTCTCTATTTATGCACACATGCTCATATGCTCATATACTGTACACATGGCAGCACATGCCCAGCCACAGTTGTAAGGATTAAACTTTTTCTTCTACACCACCACAAAGACACAGAAATCATGTATGACTCAGGCACTTTTTAAAAATGCTTTTTTCAGCCCATATGGAAAAGAAGTTAATGAGCAAAGCTACGTGGGGTCATGGTGCACATTAACATACTGTCAGCAACAGATTTAATGGGCCTTCCACTAATGCTCTTATCATTGTTGTAGCCTCATTTATACTTTACTATCACAGAATTAAACCTGGAGCCATTAGCCCAGGCTTTTCACAAGCAGAAAGTGTGTGGAAACACATGGAAGAGGAGAGAGCATGAAGGAGATCAAGGATGAGGTCAAGTGGGTCAGACCTACTGAGATAGACTTTAATATTCAGTGTGGATAACACCTTTTAAAACACATAACAGCACACAGGCTCTAGTCTGTGTGTGGAAAGGTTTTCTGCAAGAACACTTGGCATACATAACACACACACACACACACACACACACACACACACACACACACGCACGCACACACAAGGTGAAGTATACACCAAGGTATTCACTAGCATACACACCAAAGCACACACACACTGTAACTGAAATGGCCTTGGTTCTATCACATGAGACAGAATGAAATATTGCAGCAATAACCATATCCGTAATATAAAGTCAAACTGCAGAAGGAGAGACTGGGGCTGAGTTAAGGAAAATAGGAAGGTGAGTGTGTGGATAAAGCGGTGTAAAGAAATCAAACAGTCACACAGGCGCACACACATTTACTCGCATTCAGAGGCACGTTATCCATCAGATTTTGAACATGATTTAAAATGAAGATCACAAGTAAAGTAAAGGAATTTCTTATTATGAAAGAGGAGCAGACATGAACAAACAGTCGTTTCTTACATGGGTCCCTTGCTGGTCTTGGTCTGCTTGGCCCTGCGGCACAGGAATACACTCATGGAGAGGATGAACACCAAGAGAGACACAGCCGCCGCCGAGGTCATCAACAGGAGACGTCCATTACTAGACTCATACCAGGGGGCATCCTCTGTGGGACAGATCAGTCAGACATGAAGGGAAACATGCATCACACAGACTATGAAATCAGCAAAACTATGAGCTTCACGCCTCCAGGCAAAGCTTCTAAAAGGAAACCTCCTGTTTGTTTGTAGAAGAAAAGCGTGTCTGCCTGGAGTTCAGATGTCATACTGTCATACGCAGCAAGGATCTTCAAGAAGTTGGCTTTTTACTATTTTAAAAACTGGCTGATTATCTCCTTCATGTGCATACTTTTCCAAATTATATACAATATTTGTGGATTTCGTGGACCTTATGTGTAGTGGACAAAGTGGACAAAGATTGAAAAAAAGATTATGAGGATTTGAGGCAGCAACAAACACATGGTAGCTGGAGTCACAGGGGTTTGCACCAGGAATGTTTCCCAAAGGTTTGTAGTTCTATTGTAGTGCAACTTCAAAGCAACAGCAGTGACATGCAACATTTGCTCACCATACTTTCAACGATGAGCAAACGTTATTTCACCATTTAGGAATATTACCTTTTTAATTAGTACATGTGCTTCAGAGAAAATACTGGAGACACTGTGGAGCGCGGTGACCAATGAGTCAATTGCAGCAGTAATAAGATAACTCTACCATAATAAATAACATGCATCGGCTTAATTGCATTTTTAGAGGTTGCATAATTTCAGCGATTGAAATCACAAGGCTTATGAATCCTACTGGGTGAGAGGAGAGTGTTTAAAAACTGCAGTGCATTAACACTGTGCAGTCATCTCACAGGTCACTGATAAAGATGATGAAGACAGATGAAGTGCCGTAACTTGGATTAGCTATAATGTTGTAATGAAATTAGTTCTCCACTTGAATACAATCTTCACGTTTCATGAGAAATAAGACAGTTTGTCAGTCATACAGGTTCAGTAAAAGAAAAACTGTCACTCCGTAGACAACCATCTACAAAAGCTAATAGACAACCAGACTTCTAATCAAGGAGTGACTGTTGTCTTTCGCTTAGTATTATCATGTACTATATGTAATGTAACTATACTGTATACTTTCTGATGATGTTAGAAAGTCCCATGGGTGCATTTAAATCTCAAAAGACTATACAATATCATTTGGAACAAATAGAATAAAATAAAATAACAAAAGCACAGCAACCAATCACCTGCTCACAAATTTCAGTTTCTAATGACTCACAAGTATTTCTAACTTCTCTTAAGGCTCTGTGCTCTAGAGTGCACTTATGTTTGGCTTGCTATTTCTGTCAAAAGAGAAAAGAAAATCAAAGATCAGGTAAAATCATTGCTTCTGGTAGATCTAATAATGATCCTCTTATCCTTTAAAGTTGGTGCAGTTCTGTCATTGCCTTTTATGCATGTTATTTAAAATGCATTATGTCCTCTGGTATCATCTTGCCTATTTTCTATTGACATTTTATGTCACCTTTTTTATATGAGGTGTTTCAATAAATGTGTTCACCTCTCTTTATTACAGCATCATTCAGCGTCTTTTTCTTACTTCTTTATCATTTCTGTGTGCAGATACATTAAACCTCAACCCTGCACTACCTCCTTAGAAATTTAGGGTTTTAAAAAGGTGTCACACTTACATATGAGAACTTGTAACATGTTCATGATGACGTAATTGCACCCAAACACCTGACCTTTGTGGTCACATTTGAGTGGCTAATTTAGAGGAAATAGAACAAAATATTTTTTGGTTTTGCTTAGGAGATGTTGACATCTGAATTTCCCAACAGTTACAAAGAAAGCTCAAACCAGTTATTAGAATGAGGAAGCGAGAAACAACTCAATCGATATGAAGGACAACAGGACTTGTCCAGGTAGATCTAAAGTCTCCTCTTACCAGACAGAACGGTGATGCTGACGGTGCGTGTCTTGCGGAGTGACTCCACAGAGGGATGCTCGGCCATGCAAGTGTACTGTCCTTCATCCACCGCCCTCACTTTCCTCAGCGTCAGTGTAGAGGAAGGAAGGATCCAGTCATCCCCCTGAGAGAGAAAGAAGACATACAAG
Source organism: Siniperca chuatsi (assembly GCF_020085105.1). NCBI lineage: Eukaryota > Metazoa > Chordata > Actinopteri > Centrarchiformes > Sinipercidae > Siniperca > Siniperca chuatsi. The sequence goes on along the minus strand of NC_058050.1, from coordinate 9,967,722 downwards.
AGGGCACAGGAGAATTAGAAGTAGAAAAAATATTTTATTGGCTGGATTGTTTGCAGCCCTAAGAGAATCGACAAAGTCCTACAAATTAAAATTATGCTGAGAGCACAAGAGAGATGGAGAATAGTTAGTTGGAAAAAGAGAGAGACGGAGAGAGAAACACAGACTATCAGACATGAAGCGTATAAAAGAGAGAAAGAAAAAGAAGCGGGGCAGAAAGTGTTATTTTGGATTTGTGTATGAGTGAAAGAGGAAAGGCGGACAAAGAGAGAACGAAATAGAACAAGATAGACTGGCAATGGCAGCGGGACATAGACTGAAAGACAGAAATATCTGCTGGTGTGTGGCCCTCAGAGAACAGACCCCAAAGTCCCAAATGAAGTGTATTTACCTGAGCAGTAATCCCAATGAATGAACACACATCGACATAAGTCAATAACCCAGATAACACCATCATCCGCAAAGAATGATGCCACAACAACACACTGTTAACACAACACATAATGAGATGGCAAGGGAGCAGGATGAATTGTTGACACAAAAATAGCAGCACTATTATGAGATACAGCCCGACATGGGAGGAAACAAATAATAGGCCAAACACAAGGATTGGAAAACAAACGAATGTGGAGGAGGGGGTAAAAAAAAAAAAAAGACATTACACCATGCAAATGATTTGGCTCCTGGGAGCTGCAGCTCCTGCCAAGAAAGTCCATTTCAATTTGAATGGATCTGAATTAAGAGGATTTCCCATAAAGGCCAGGTCTGGCTAAAGCAGCATTTTGTATGCAAATCCACTGGCTCCCAAGCAGTGGCCCATTTCTGCCTCTGTCCTGCTGTCATTACCGGGGGCCAATGTGCCCACGGCGGCTGTCTGTCAAAGTGGGCCATTCTGATGCAGCTTTTTGCCCCATATCCATTCCTGTCATACTTACAGTGGGCTTACACACAGAGATAGACAAACACACACCCACAAACACACTCCCCACTAACATTTCATCTCATCTCATCATTTCCTTGAATGTGTCATTCTTTTTTTCCAAAGGTCTTGTGACTTATGTAAATGGAGAACGAGTAGATCAACAGGTGAATCCTGACTGCTGGTGCGCTAAATGATTCTGACTCCATACAGTGACGGACGTGTCAGTCATTCTTCAACAATATTCAACAAATAATTACAAAAACCTAAAGCACTACATATGATCATGTGGAGGACAAACAGTATTAGCAGTATAAAATGCCCACTGAATTGGATTTGGACTTGTAAGCCCATTTAAAACCCGGATTATCAGTGACCCTTTAACAAGCATATTAACCCCGAGCAGACTTATCAAGAAAAATAACAAAAGGGGAAACTTGGCAATTACGTCTGCCTGTTCCCTAGATATCTTCATAGCTTCATTACACCTGTTACTTGCTGGTGGCGGTAGTGGTGGTGGACACCTTGAAAGTGTAATACCATTTTCTGACCACAAGGGCACAGTGTATCTCCCCGACTCATCAACGTCTTCTTGTTCTACATGCCTATTGTCACTATGGCATTTTACACTGACACATCTTAATTTCCCTCAGGCGAGGGTTTCTTAGCTCAGTGAAGAGCCCGGTTGAATAATTCAATACTGGTTACCCAAACACTAAAAAAATCATTAGAAATCTATCCACATAATTGTTTTCAGGTTGACTGGCTCTTGTCTAGACCTCATTAAACTATTAATCCTCTGTAAGTGGGCAAGCTGCAATCCCCAGCGAGCGGTGGGCCTAAGCCAACCGGTCACTTAAATACAGAGCACTTCTTCAGAGGAGGGGATGAAAAGACGACAGGCGAGGGGAAACAAGTGGCTTGAGAAAGTCAGGGAGAGAAACAGAGTTGTGTTAGAAGAGGAGAGCAAATTAAGAGAATGCTTGAGCAAAGCAAGGAGAGAAAGAGGGACCTAGAGAGACTGGAACAAGACAGGAAAAAAATAAAGAGGTCACGTCGAAAGTGGAGGGAGGGAGCAGGAGAGAGAATGACAAGTTCCCAAAAGCATAATGAGGACACTGCCACTGTGCAAATTCCTGAGGCTTTCTCACGTCTTTATTCCAGAAATAGCTCGGCTCCTCGGATGAGCTGGCAGAGCACTTCACCACCACGTCATCCCCAAGTCGCACCTTCAGCTCCTGTGGGACACCCAGGTAGCTGGTGTAGCCTTCCCTGGACAGTGACAGCTCCCCCATATCTGCAACGCAGCAGGAATGAGGAAGCATGATCGAGCATTAAATGAAGCAAGAAATGTAATGTACGCTGACACTACCTCTTCAAGAGTTTGTGACATGACATGTGCATATGTTTGCAGTGGAAGTAGCTGGTAAACACTCAGATCTTTTAAGTATATTTGAGTATATAGGCTGAAGTATGAATGCCTCCCAGTGGTACAGACTGTACCAAGCAATCAATAAAAATGATAATAGGCTTCATCTTATCGAAGTCTTTAGAGAGGCAGTGTTGTGAATAATGGCTAATTTTCTCTTCCATCTCAATAGATGGCCCACGTCCATCCAGCTCCTGGCTTCTCTCCCTCTCTGTCTCCTTCGGTCCTTTAGTCCATTCTAATCTTTGCCTCTTATTGATTCCCCCCATGAAGCTGAGGAGCCTATCAAACCGCATCACGGTCGATTCGATGGCCACTGAGAAGATAGAGGACACTGATAATCTGACTAGCTATGCCACGGATGCCGTTTCATGCAACTGGGGATCCTACACTGATAGTTTCAAACTTGAGCCCCACCAAGAGTCTTTGTTTGCTCGGAGTGCAGAAAAAAAAAGTGAAATGACTGTAGTCAACCTATCATAGGTAACAGTCTTTGCACTGCATCTGTACTTTTTGCACTTATTTTGTTGTACACCCTCTGCAGCTGCACTGCATAGATATGTCTTGTGTTATTAAGTATTCATGTGTTTTTCTATCCCTCACTGTGAAGAAAGCTGTGTCCACAGTGTCTATCTTTACCTCCTGCTGGTTGGAAATATGAGGAAAATTACAAGGTTTCAGAGTATCTCTGTTCTGTCTTATCACCTAGACTGTTTACCAATGTACATTTAGATCTTTTTTTTTATATAATTCCTCCTTTGTTAGTAATGTCAACACTCTCAGCTGTGCCTTGCCTTTCCTGATTGGAAAGTGAAACTCAGAAGCTGCGTATCTTACTTACGTCACATTTTTATCTAGCTTATTGTCAGATTCCTGCAGAAATCTCTTTGACCACTGAAGGACACATGGTTTATTTATTTGGCAGAAAGGAAATATAGTGTCACAGACACAGATTGTTCCACATACTTTCAGCAGACAGCCCCAACACAGCTCCTACCCATATCATCCCAGGCACTCACAATGCACTTTGAAGGCCAGCGGCTGGGAGGAGTTGTCTGGCGCAGTCACATTTTCTGCGTCGGAAACACAGCGGTAGGGCCCCTCATAGAACCTTCCTGCATGGGGCATGGACAGGACTAGTCTCTCTGCAGTTCGCTCAATTTGCATCAAATAGGAGCACCAAGATCGCTCCCAAACTGGACGCCAGCTCTGTATATACTGGTGAAGGGAAAGAAAGAAAGATTGGTCATTGAAAGATCATTGTTGTGGATACTGGTGATGATAATGGCCTATTTAAATGCATATTTTGAGAACTTTGGGGCTAAATATCAGATTCAGGAGTAATGCAAAAGTAACATAATCACAGAAAATAACTTTGAGGAGCATTCTGATGGATTACATTTCATGTGTTATAGTTTTTGTAAAATCCGCCACTGTGTTGAACCACACAACAGCCAGCTGCTTGATGTGATATTTACATAGAGCTGTTGACTGCCTATCTAGAGACAGGCACTGCAAATTAGTTTAGGCTATAAATGTTATGACATGTGACAATGTTCAGGGAGCAGTGTCAGACTGTATATAAAAAAAACAACATAGTAAAATTATTAATAATTTTTCCACTAATACAAGAGTTAAATTAAGAATTAAATCACTGAGAATATTTTACATTCATTTTACAATAATTCAAACAATAACAATGAAACACTTGAGCACTTGGGCCTTTCTTACCAACCCTGCAGTGATGTAAGCAAACCCACATAATGGTGAGTGGAGGGTCCTGACCTTTTGACAAGCATAACTTCTTTCCTCTATTTCCTCTTACACCCACCTACCCATGTTCCTGTGGCTCACCTTGGAGAAGACCTCAAAGTGGACATGGCTGATGTTGAATTCAGAGTCTGAGTACATACACTCCAGTGTGATACTCTCTCCCTCCAGAACTGGCTGGGTTGGCCCTTTAATGAGCAATGTGGCTGCATGTGGACAGAGATTACAGATGCGGGTTATTGATCACAACATGAACAGGCAGGGAGCTGACCTGCACTGGGGATCTAGCTGCTGTTCTGGTCAACACTTTCAAAACAACCTCTCCCTTTTCCTGACATTTGTTTCAGGCTCCTGCTGGAAAACTGCCAAGATACTCTCAAAGTCACAATGACCACATGACCAGCAACAGGTTCTTCCACTTTACTGTCACTAGAGAGACAGCGGCAATTTGTCTTTGACTTCAGGCAAGAATTACTGCACAACACAAACAGTTTGCATTATTTCTTCACAGTTAAGATGTGAATTTTATGGAAACAGTCTCTCACATGTAAGAGAAACAGTCTCTCACACACACACACACACATATACATATACACATATATATATATATGTATATATACATACACATATACACATATATATATACATACACATATACACATATATACACATATACACATATATACACATATACACATATATACACATATACACATATATACACATATACACATATATATATATATATATATATATATACACACACACACACACACACATATATATATATATATATATATATATATATATATATATATATATATATATATGTGTGTATATGTGTGTGTGTGTGTGTGTGTGTGTGTAAAAATATTTAGCTGTTTTCTCGTCAGTCCCTTGATAATTCCACCAACATTTGCTGTTTTAGTCTGAGTCTCATAACCACCAGGGGAAACCCATCAGTGTGACAGATGAGAAAATAAAGCGGTTTCTCTAGAGGATAAACAAACTCAGAAGCAGACACACACACACAACCAAGTGAATATGTTTGTGAAAAAATACCAGAAACAGACTTGAATATTAAACCAATAGCTCATTTAAGAAACAATAAAATTAAATGTTTTGTTTTGTATAACATAAAAACATATTTACCATAACTGCCATGAATCAGGGCGACCACTGCGACAACTAGAAGTACTTTCATGACTGTGAAAAACCTTTTCAATATCAGAAAAATGGCGTGCAGTCCTGCGCAGCTTCTAATCTGAAATGAAAGTTTCCTCAGTATTTATCTATAATGTGTGGGTGTGGCTTTCAGTCTTCTTTTTTCAGGAAGTGGGCTCAAAGTACTCTGAAATTCTGAAAGCACAAAGAAACTATCCATCCAAATCATTATATAGCTAGAAATAAATTGCTCAATAAGCCCTATTATATGTCTACGGTCTTATGACTCTGTTTTGCTGAGCAGTATTTACGCCTGAAATATTGTTTGTGTGAACTGTAAATGAAGAGGCACTGAGCTGCTCCGAATCCGATAGGCTAATCAAATTCAGCCAGTGCGTCATTTGTCTCTAAGGGGAGTCGGGGCTATCACGTTTTCAGTCTCAGCTTGTTGTTGATGTCAGTATTTTTCTGAGCAAATTCAACAGAATTCGCCAGAAAGCTTCGGAATATCCCGCTGTGATATGTAATGCGGAACAAACAATCTTTTAACGCTTCATTTGCTGTGACGTTTGATTGATTAGCTGTTAACCTGAGCTGGACAGGAGACACAATCGAAAGAAATTCAGTCTGTCAAAGGGTCTCAGAGATCATTTGCTGTACGCCGACTTAAAATGCTTACGGAGTCATCTTTTGACTATCTGACCTGCCCTCGTATTTCACTTTCATTCTATGTATGCGTCTTGCTGCAAAAACAATGTGTAAAATATTTAGGTATTTATGTATCAAAAACCATACACAGACTTACATTTTTCTTTTAAAAACTTTGACTATATTTAACCACTGGCTGCAAATTAGGGACCTCTTTATTCTTGGGAGAATACTTTTTCTAAGTCAGATGTTCTCTCCCACTTTTTCTGTACTGTATTATCTCCTTATGTAAATAACAATCACTGCTAAGGATATTAACTACTTTATATTATTAGGAAGAATAAAGAAAGCGCTCTGAAGGTGGTTTGGAGGTATTGCACAAATCTTAAAGTAAACTGGCTGTAAGATGTCTTAATGAATATGACTTCTTAATGTATGTCATTCCAAATAATATTTGTATAAATGTTGGTGGTTTGCCAGAAAAAAAAATACTTCTTCAAATTGTCTTGGCTGTATGAACACGCTTTATTGTCGTTATTTGTATATATTTGCTTTTATTATTATTATTGTTATTAGTAGTAGTAGTAGTAGCCTAGTAGTAGTATTAATGGAATAGGCATCTGCGTATTGAATTCATGATATTCAATTACCTGTGTCTTTGCATTGTTTTTGTTTTGTTTTTGTTTGTTGTTTAATTGAAGGAATAATAAAAGAAAACATTCTACACCATTTATGTCCCTTTATGTTTATCTAGCGTTCACTGCACCGTATCCACTGCGACCAGAGGTCGATTTTAGTAAACAAATCAATTTGTTTAATCCTGGTGTCGTTCTACAAAATATCCAGCAGATGGCAGAGAAGAGGCCTTATGTTGCCACCGGAAATAGACACAAAGAAAGCGGAAGTAGTGAAAATTTGCTAGGCGATTTTTCTAGCTGTGTAGAGTCAATTTGAGGGAGTCTTTTTGTATTAAACTCACTCATTGTCGTTGCAACGACATCGAAACATGGACAGATAGTGTTTGTTTAATTGGGTAAGTTGACAGTTTAGCTCGTAATTTTCGAATGCAGCGTGCATAAAGCCGCGGCGCTGGGTTAGCTGCTAATGTTAGCCTGTCCGGCTAAATTCAAAGCTTGATAGCTGCTATTGTTTTTAGCACATAACGTTATGTTAAGGTCCGTATCTTACGCGTTTCCTTTATTTGTTGAAGCTGCGAAGCCACTTAGTAGTTTCCTGACTGTTTTTTTATTTTACGAGTGGGCTGTTATTTTGCTAACTTGGTTAATATTTTGAACAGCGTTGTTTTACGGCTAAGTTAAGTGTCTGCATGTGTCGTGTAGCTAATAGTAATAATGATAGTTAACTATTTATACTACACCGTTCAAAACAAAGTTACTAAGTGATTTACAGGGGAGAAAGATTAAACATCCGCCCTACAATTAAGTAAAATCGGGCGTAAAAAAAATAGAAAATGAAAGAATCAAATAAACAACAGTAAAATAAACAAAATGAGCAGATAATTCATATTAGGACTGGAAAAACAAAACTTAAGACTAACATTAATAAATGGCTTTTGCATAAAGATTCTGCAAGCAGGTTTATCAACCTATTTTGTAATTTCTTCCTGTTTTCCCCAGATATACGGACGTGGTCCCTGTAAAGGATAATCCATCATATCTGTGCCCAGTTCTGTCACTTAGGACTCTGACACATACAGGCGCAAACAAACAACAGTTTTGCCTCTTGTGAAACGCCAGAGTCCCTCCACTTTTCCTGTGCATCCTAGCATGGCTAACAGCACCGCAACAGTAGTGAAGGCTCTGCAGCCTGGACCTGCTGGGAGAAGTAGTCCAGAGGGATCTCAGGTCAGTATTTTTTTTATTTATTTATTTTTTTTTACTCACCAAACCCAAAGATGCTGTTGCTGGGCTGGGTTGCTGCACCAGCATCTGTATAGAGTCCCGCTGACTTGCTTTCTGGATGACTGCACACATACATGAATCACATAATGTAGAATTTAAGCAGTAACATTTCCCTTGCAAATATGAGCTCCAAAATTGTTTAGCATTTAGCACTACATTTCATATAGAGATGGGTGACAAATTAAAGGCAGAACTAACATGAAGTGTCTTAGTATGGAGTCAGGCCACCACGAGCCTCCAGAACAGCTTCAGTGCTCCTTGTCAAGTCTGTGGAGGGATGAACACCATTCATACAATACAAGATATTCCCTCATTTATATATACAACCTTTTATTTAATCAGGTAATGTCATTGAGATCAAGATCTCTTTTGCAAGATAGACCTGAGTACAGCACATAGAAAGAAAAACAAACATAGCCAGACACAACAAAAGGACATATAGCATCAGAGGCAGTCACCGACATCATTAAATAGATTTGAAGATAAGTTTATATTATATCATTTGGTCTTATGGAGATGGTGATGGAGAGCATTGTCTTACATGTTGGTCCAAAATCTTCCATAGGTGTGAAACTGGGTTCTGGTGACTGTAAAGGCCGTAGCATTTTATTCACATAATTTTCATACTCACCAAACCATTCAGTGAGCCCTGGTGCACAGAAGGATCTGCATTTTATATGTTGCTTTTATTCAGGTTTTTTCCCCTTTAATTTGTCTCACTTCTGTACTTCATGTGCGTGTTAATTTAATTTTTTTTATAATTTTGATATTAGCCCAGGTTGTGCAGTTTTTCTACCAGACAAACAGTCTACTAATTACAGTCCCACCGGCTCCACAGTCGTTATGACATTGACCATTAATTCATTAGTAAGAAGAACTAATTCTCAACATCAGAGCTATAAAGTGAGGGACAATCCCACTGTGAAATTTGCCTTTTTTATATCTTGTTATCCCTCCTCAAACGATTAGATTATACATTGTCGTTGGTCTTTTTGGAACCGTATCGTATTTGGCATAAAGATTTTATTTTTACATATGAGATCTTTTATAAATATCAGTGTCAAAATCACGTTTCAGCCTCATAACCCATTTTGTGGGCCTTGACTTTATATGTAAAAAAAAAAAAAAAAAAAAAAAAAGACTTGTGGGTGCCCTGTTGTCATTTTTGCATTTAGGGCTGTCATTAGACAACTATATAGAGCACACAACATCTGCACACCTGTGCTCTTTTGTAACTGAGTGAATGGATACGTCTGCTTTCTTTCCAGGTGCTCAGTAAGAAGAAGCTTCAGGACCTTGTGAGAGAGATTGACCCAAATGAGCAGCTGGATGAGGATGTTGAGGAGGTCTGTCAGTGGTTTTAAATGCAGTTTCAAATCTGTACTTTTCATAAGCATAGTAAACAAGTAGAATGTTTGGTGTGAAATTAATACCACTTGCATCCTCCATGTTCTTGTTGCTGTAAAGCTGCCCTAACCTATTGCTGCCACATCCATCATTTGGAAATCTTGAAATCTATTGAAAGTCTGGCTGCATAATAAATGGTGTGAGCGGCTGAAAATATGAGGGATTTTCCAGCCGTTGTGGAATGTTGCTCTCCTTTACTGAACACGATTGATGGTTTTCAAAATGTCTGTCTCTTCTCAGATGCTGCTACAAATTGCAGATGACTTTATAGAGAGTGTAGTGACAGCGGCCTGTCAACTGGCACGCCATCGCAAGTCCAACACCTTGGAGGTGAAGGATGTTCAATTACATCTTGGTAAGTTGCTGGTGGCTTAATTTTCAGGGTTGTAACACCTAATATTTTCAAAAGGGTGTGTTTAGTGTGTCTCAAGTATAAAAAAAATAAAAAAATCTCAAGAATACATGATATGATGGTCAGCCTGTAATTACTGGGGGATAATGGCTTTCAAAAATGATTGTCTCAGGAATTACTATTGAAATGATGGCGCATATATCATGCAGATTTGATGTGTGAATTATTCATTTCTTAGCCCAAAATGTTATCTCATGAATTTTATCCATAATGATATTTATGTTCAAATATGATAGTTACGGGGCACCCCAGTAGCTCACCTGGAAGAGCATGTGCACAGTGTACAAGGATGAGTCCTTGCCATCTTTCCTACATGTCATTCCCTCTCTCTCTTCCACATTTCCTGTCTCTCTTCAGCTGTTATATCAAATAAAGGCTAAAAGCCCAAAAATAATCTTAAAAAACAAATATGACTGTTACTTTGAATGTAAAAAGTTATTTACCAAACTTTTTGTCAATTTAAGAAAACATAATTTGTGATAATTTAAGGGAGCAGATTTATTCCTTTTGAATTTTACAAAAACTTCTGACAGTTGGCATCTCAAAGGGAAGCCTTCATGGATGTATGTGCTGTAGAGAAAATACAAAAAAAACATGTTTGAAAATGTTCTGCCAAAAAAACCCAGCATGTTTTCTACCCTTGAGTTAAAGTAATTTGTGTTCATCTCCTTGAGTGACTGCAAACATTCAGTCATAAAATGCAAGAGCTTCCTGAGAAATTTAGTTTTAGAGTAACATGGCAACCAAATCACTGACAGCTATGTTGTCATCTCTGCTGCTTTGCTCTGTTCAGTTTAAAGCACATGCAGAATGATAGCCCTGATAGCAAAAGTGTTTTATGTCACTGAATATCTGTTGGGACTCCTGAGTAGTTCATACAGCTGGTGTCTTGCTGACATTGTACATTGCTTTTCTCAGAGCGCCAGTGGAATATGTGGATTCCTGGTTATGGCTCAGATGAGATTCGGCCGTTCAAGAAGGCTTGCACCACAGAGGCTCACAAACAGGTGAGCAATAGAAGGCTTTGTTTCTGTTGGACATGTTACAATATTCCTATTAATACAACATGTAGAGTGTGCACAGGTAGAGAAACATGACAACTGTTCATTAATAATCTTGTATTTGTCAATATTAGTGATTTGTTTTATATTGTAATGAACACTGTTTTTCTTCTGTCTTTGTTTTTATTTCAGAGAATGGCGCTGATTCGCAAGACAACCAAAAAGTAACAAGACTGTACACCAATAAGTTGTTCCCACTCTGTGTATTGTCTTTTCTTTTTGTTCTTTCCTTTTCAACTGGGATTTGTTGGGCTAATGAAGAAGAACGAGACGGTTTGGGTGGGGGTATATATATATAATTTTTTTTTATTATAATTTTTTTTTTTTTACATTAGATAGTGTTTCATCGTCATGACTCCCTAACTTTTGAGTGTTTTGCCAGCACTATCACACAATAATGTAATTCTTGTCTCTGATTCTGTTTTGTTGCCATTAAGCTAAGCCTGGCAGAACTATATTCATTGCATTTTTGTCAATAAACATTTACTGGAATACTTTTGGATTATGACCACTGCTGTATCCAGTTCACCTTTTGATACTCTAGAACATTTGGATGTGATTGTCTGCCTCCTTAAAATTGATATTTGTTGTCATCTTACCAATAATAGATAATCATAACCATTGAGTATGTAAGAAATTGTGGCTTCCCTGTTTTTCCATTCTACTCATACAATGTTGTTGATTATAGTTGGGGGTTGTTGGTTTTTTTTTTTTGTTTTTTTAATAAATAGAGGGTCTATAATACCAGATTCCTACTGCAAATGGTGGCCACAAATACAGTAAATTCTTTGTCTCTGTTGTTAGACATATATGTGCTGTTCTGTATTGTTACTGAATGTAGTAGGTTTTATTAAATTAACACATTTCAACCATCTATGTAAATTTTATTTTTACTTTATATTTCTGCAAATTGCATCAAAATATTGATAGAAGTAATGTTCCCAAGATGTTGACTTTTCACAATGTCAGATAAAAAAATTAAAAAAAGACATTATCAAACACAAAGACGTCTTGGAGTATGGCATTTGTTGCCAGACTGATCTGAGAAAAGGTTAGCCAAGGGTTATTCATGCATAGGAAAGGGTTCTATTTGAGTTTTTAGGGAAGGATTATACCTTGTAACTAGTGTAAAACAAAACGCACTTCTTCACTTATTGCCATTGCCTGCTGTTTTTAATCTGACTTTTAGTAGCAAAATCAATTGTCTGCGTTTTGGTTGCAGAAGCACAGGAGGCTGTTCATCTGCCAGATGAACAGTAATTGCAATAGAAACCTCTCACAACATTTCAAAAGAACAATATCCAAAGACACCCTAGAGTTTTTATTAAATTAATTTCAACAACAGCACCTGAAAACAATCACTCACTTATGGGATGCTGTGCAATTATTGATGATGCAACAAAGCTTTTTCCAGACAACTACTCAGGCCCAAAATATTAATTCACATAGATGGGTGATGTTTCTAATCTCAACCAGGGGACCCAATACCTTAACTGCTACCACTCATGGACAGAATGAGCAATATAGACAAGAATCACTAATATATGTCCAGAAATGGGTTCTGAGGAAAAAGCAGAATGTCCTTATAGTGCAGTCGTTCCCAACCTTTTTGACCAATGCCTACTTACAACCCCTCATTACAAGTTACGACCATAGGGTGGACATGAGCAGTTTGACTAAAGATACATTTTTGACTCTGAAAGAGATAAAAAGTAAAAGCAAAAATAAACAATTGTAACAAAAACATAATTTTTCTTTTTTAATCATCTTCTGACCCCTCAGATATATCTTAAGACCTATTGGGGCATCAGGACCCCCAGGTTGGCAACCACTTTTCCACTGTACAGGTCTCGAGGTCCAAAAATCAATAATAGAGAAGATGTGATCGTATCCCATCCTTGTAGATTGAATGCGGTGGTGAAGCAGTCACATCTGGCACCAATGGCTTTGGCTCAATATGTCATCATTACAACCCCTGCCCTACTGAACTGAGGTAAGAAATAACCTCATCAGTCCATGTTAGTCTGGTCAGCTGTTGGCCTAGCATCTTACATAAGAGAGCGTGAACCTCTCTGTCAACTTTTGGTCATATGAATACAAAAAACTATAGATTTTGCAATTAAACAGACAAACAGAGTTTACAGCTATGCTAGCAGCTTTGTGAGGCTGAACTAAGGCACATTTTGAGCTAAATTCTAGCAACATTCAAACTCACAGTGATAATGCTAACATGCTGATGTTTAGCAGGTAATATTTATGAGGTTCACCACCTTAGTTTAGCCTGTTAGCATGCTAACATTTGCCAATTAGCAGTAAACACAAAGTACAGCTATGGCTGATGGGAATGTCATTAGTTTTGCAGCTATTTAGTCACAAGCCAATGTATAGGGCAAACTGAAATTTTGACAGATGATGGCACTAGATTTAAAGTTAAGGGACCTTCAACACCTGTAGCAAATTTCACAGCAGTCCATCCAATAATTGTCGAGACATTTCACCCAAAACCTAATGTCAACCTGCTTGTGGTGCTAGATGAAAAGTTTTAGGGTTTATAGCTATTTTAGTCTGAACCAAAATGGTGGACCGACTGACTGACTGACCAACCAACATTGCCACGCCGCTATCATGGCTAAGAATAACAATTACACAAAACCTTTATTTCTAAAGTTAAATCTTCACTCATTTCAGGAATGTCAAAGTATTGTAAATACAAAATCCCAAAGTGTTTCCTCAAATGAGTCTCTTACATTACTGGTTAAGATTGTATCTTCACAACAAAGGTGCAAAGTGCAAAAAATGCATTTCAAATCTGTGTGTTTCATGATGGTCCCGTTATTACAGTAAAATTCCACCACAAGTCCAACTTCCTAGGCTGGTTTTGGTTCTACAGTAACATGAGTGCATATGGGTAGTAGTCCACAATTTAATCACAGCACTTCTTGTTGTTCTTGGGGGCTGTGCTGGGCTGTGCCAGGCCGGCTCTCTGTAACTGCAGCGCCTGTGGTGCAGTGCACTTGACTCCATCCCAGCCCTCTTGCAGCTCTACCTCTCCACTCAACAGACCCTGGTAAACCCGACGAGTGAGCAGCTCAAAGGCGTCCCTCACGTTCTGACCTGTCTTGGCAGAGGCCTCCACATAGGGTATCCCCAGCTGTCCGGCCAGTTTCTCAGCCTCTTCCAGGCTCACCACCCTCTCCCCCTGAGCATCTCGGTCACTCTTTTGGCCAACCAGGACAAAAAGAACCTTATGCGGCTGCACTCGCTCGCACACCTCAGCATGCCACTCTTTAATATGGTCAAAGGAGGCTCGGTTGGTCATGTCAAACACCAGCAGGCCTCCGACAGAGTTGCGATAATAGGAACGGGTCACTGACCTGAGGAAAAAAAGAGACATGGGAGAGAAAAATTAGGAAAGAGGAAGGAGGTCTGAATTTTAGCACATGAAAACCTCCCTACGCTGTCACTGGGTAGTGCAGAATTCAGACTTTGCTACCAACTTATTTCCTGTTCCAGTGAGTAAATAATCAGCTGATTCTCTGCACTGTTTGAGTTGAGCTATTTTTTTAGATAAGCAGATTGACAAAGAGTCTGTTTCTTTGTAAGAAATTGATAACCACTGTTTTTCTCACCTTAATCATAGAGCTGTCAAGAGGTACGTAGTTCCCCTATGAGTCACTGAATGTTTAAACCAAAGGAAAGGTTTGGTAAAGAGTCCTCCCAGCTGCCAGTTGGTAAAAACTTACTTCTTCATTAGATAACTTCTTTATGAAAACAAACCGGATTTGGCTGAACTTTTAGCTGACTCATATGGGATTAGCAGGCTACAGATACCATGCAGAGAGGAAGTAAACACAAACAAGCACAGTTTGCAATTTGCTACGGTTCATTCAACTGGAGAACTGAAATAATGAATTTAGAGACAGAATGAAACATGTTACTCCTAGTGTTTTCGTTAAATATGCTCGGCAAGAAGAATAATGCCTTTTCAAAGATCTGCCATTTCTACTTTAAGCATTACACATATTGCATCTCTGTACACATTGCACACTGATCTTGTGAGGGTGACAGGGTGGATACACAGTCATAGCTGAAAGCAAACACTGATGTACAGCGCCGGTGTAAATGGAATAACCAGTGGTAGTTTATTTGGATAGTATATTTGCATGCACACAGATCATTCCTTTAATATTCATTATAAGAACTGTGTTCTTTGTTTTACTGTCTTATATAAAAAGGCATAGACCAGTGCTGTGCTACTAGGCCTGGTGCACAAAGAAGGCATTTAGATATATTAAAACTAGGGTAGGTAACGTTGGAGAAACTACCAAGAGACAGCTAGATTTTGAAAGTATCCAACCGAAAAAATCCCACCCCCTCCTGTCGAACCTCCCTCCAAAGCCACCTCCAAAACACATTTTCATGCGCAATGAGTGCAGGGCAGAGTGCGCGCAGGTAGACAGGCAAGTAGGCTTATTACAGGCCTGCGACATCGACAGATATCAGATTTTTTTTCCCCCAGAGTATTTGATTTATTGATTTCTGTCGGGATGTAAAGAAAATTTCAACAAATATAACAGAAAATGCTACCGACATTACCTACGCTAGCTTTAAGACATCCAGTAGTGCAAAGAATCAGAAATCTGCATTTGGAGAGGTGTTAAGCTATGACTGGCTCTAATGTAAAGACAGACACCTTGTCCCCATTTGTCACAAGATGGGCTCATCCTCACCTGAACCTCTCCTGTCCAGCTGTGTCCCAGAACTGCAGCTTGACACGGACCCCCGGCTCCACCTCCAGGAAGTGAACGTAGAAGTCTACACCCACCGTCTGGTTGATGGACTCCAGGAACAAATCTTCAGTGTAGCGCTTCAGCAAGGAGGACTTGCCCACTGTGGAGTCCCCCAGCATGATGATCCTGAACTGGTACTGCCACAAAGTGAGGTCCATTGTTTCTGGTAGTGGGAAAAGAGGGATGAAGACAGCTTGCGGGAATACAGAGGGAAAGAGAGAGAATAATACGATATACACTGCAGGAATTATAAAAAGGGGTTATAAAGCAGGTTAGGTATGGTTGAGGAGGAATATACTGGACAGCCTAGATGGTACCATGGTGGTTGGAGAAAGAGAGAAAGAAAGAGATGAACGCTGTTAGAGACTAGCAATCCCACACCAGCTTGCCACCAATTGGTTCCCTGTCTTTGATACTCCAAATGTTGAGAAACAACCACAGCAGCCACTCCGTATAAATCTCACAATCAGTAGAGCAGTCTATGTTCACAGTGATCACAAACTCCTATGTCGTTGATGGGAAGTCCCTCAGTCTCATTCCCGTGGTGGTTCGTCACAAAGTAGATCCCAGTATCGCTGCAGTTCTCATCTGATTTGCTGATCTTAACTGCTATTGTAAACATGTGCATGAGTGTGCTGTGCAGGGGTGTGGACTTCTAAAGTTTGCCTGTTGATACTTGACAAAAGGTGGGGCAAGAGCACAAGGACAGGGGAGGAAAGGGAGGGCCAGATGTGGGAGTGGGGGGGTTACGGAAGTAGTAGCTGCATTTAATACCATGTCAAGGCAAACCGTGCAGTTTTCACCAGCTCATAGCTACATGTCATCATTAACAATCATAGAAAGTGAGGGTGGGCGACTGTTTGCCCATACAATTTGCAGCTATGCTTATCACTCTGGTCCTGTCCGTTGAGTGAATATTGCTACCTAAAACGGGAAGTTGATAACAATGCAGCTTTACATTCCCTGGGGAACGCTAGGAAAGGCTCGGGATATATAATTCATTTTCTATAATATGTTTGTTGGAGGTTTAATGCTATATTTACATTAAATATTTTAGTGATGACTACATGAATTTAGTCATTGTGGCTATTTTAGTATTAAACGTGGGTGCCAGTCATTAAACACTAGAGTACCATATTAAAATCAGAATTCAATTATAGTAAACCAACATTTAGACACTGGCATCACTCCCAAATTGATTGAGCTTTTTTAAATATGATAATCACTAGACAACCACTAAATCTAAGTAATTGTGTTCTGCTTCTGTAAAAGGTTTGTTTACATAATAATTTCAGTAAACCTTAGCTGCTACCTTTTCATATTGTGGGGTGTAATAAATAGGACAGTGTCTAGAGCCTGCTAGAGTGGCTTTAGACTTTTTGTTTTGTATATAAATAATTACACTGGGAACCAGTGATTTCAAGTGATGCCAAAATACACTGAAAATAGTGCTATCAGTGAAGACAAAGTTTTTCAGTCACTTTAAGACATGTGAGAGTATCAATGCATGTCTCTTTACAATTTTGCTTCAAAGTGTCACACAGTTGCTGGTAAAAAGCAGAACTTGCTGATTCTGAGCTCTACTAGAATAAAAGCCAGATTGTCAAGATGAATAAAAATATATATATTTAGAATTAACACACATATTGTATCACACATGTATCATAAATATAAATATGGCATGGTTTTTTTTTCATACAATTGGGTCACCAACAGATAAATTAAGGTAGCAACGATTGAACTGTCCAGGTCTAGTTATGACTTAATGTCATTCAATTTGACATGACTACAAGCAAAAATGTAACTTGGAAGCTTGATGCGTATCATCTACAGTTGGCTGCTACTGATGTTTTAAATCTAGGTTTTTGTTTCAGTTTTTAGACACCAGTTCTCATATGCCAAGCTTTCTTTTTCAGTTAAAGTGACCCTTGAGTCAACAGTATTAAGTTGGCCAGATTGTCAGATGACTGTGCATCAGTATAATTAATTTTAGGAAGTTCTGGGTCAGATATGGCAGTAAAAGGCAATGGAGATCAAAACCGTGTTTGCTGAAGTCAGCAGGCAAAAGGTCTCAAACATAAAAGTCATGCAACCTGAACTGGTGAGTTCCGGTTTAATGTTTAAAATCTTATTATCAACACAAAGTTCTAACTTTCATGCAGAATTTAAAACTCATAGTTATTGTGATATGGGCTGCCTAAACAATTCACTTTATTACAACAGAAAAATTAATATATACCCCCACAGTCACAAAAGCACAACTTTGTGGTCCAGTTTAATCTCGTACAGATTTGCATGTACACTATGTAATACAGTGCAAGATTATTTGAAACCAGAAAGGCATATAGTTTACACACTTTTTTGTAGTAACCCTGAATGATTGTTATATGTAACCTGGTATTAAACCTAAAAGGAGTAATACATTAAATACATAAAATAATTACACATAATAAAACTGTAACACACAATAAACATTTCAAAGAGGTACATGTATCAATGATATGTCTCAATGATATGTCTCATTGTCATGATACAAAGCAACATTTTGTAAACAACTGTACAAAGTCATGCTTCTTATCAGTGTTTTCCTACATTGGATTGGATTGATTTGCAGGATGGCTGCTCCAACAGGAGACCCGATTGCACCCTAACCCTTTGTCACTGTTACTGTGCTTCCTGCAGACTGATCTGCTTATTCTGAGCTAGTCAGAAGTTTCTATACCTAACTGCAAAATACACTATCCATCTCCTCACAATTTTGCCCAAGCATCATGATCTTAACGTTGCAAGACATTGCACATATGGTAGGGCTGGGGGATATGGCTTATAAATAATATTTCTATATTTTTAGGCTATGCCGCAATATACGATATACACTACCGTTGGAGTTTGGAGTCACCTGCCACAAAAGCTCGATTCGGTACAGTCAGGTGGCTGAGACGAATACTGTATATTTTTGAATGGTCTTTCATGCTTTTAGGTTGTAGAAAGTCCTCTTTACAAATAGATGTTATTTTGTATGAAGGGTTTGCAAAAAAAGTAATGGTTTGTACATGGAGAACAAAACACTGTACAATGTTTCAACCAGACTGACAATTGAAAGAGACAGACAGACAGGCAGGCAGAAAGAGACAAAGGTACCTCTGAGCAACAGTTAAATAAGAATATAAGAAATCAGCTGGTAGAAGAAATTGAAAGCTTAGCATTAAAATCTGTGAGGATTTAAATAGGACAAGGTTGACAAGGTTTCAGTGTCAAGTGTACAATAATGCCTCTAACAAGCTGGACTTAACAGTTGCTTTAGCAAAGCTATTCTTAAGACTTCAAAATAGAAATAGTAGGTTAGTATTGTTACACACACACACACACACACACACACACACACACACACAAAACATACGGTATACTGATGGCTGATGTCTTACCCTATTCTATTTCAACAAAGGTTTTTCTGTACAGGTATTCCACAATGTCCAAATCTTTTCTTACAATTCCCCCATAAACCTTTATTCCAGCTTTTGCTGACTGCAGCACCTCTAAAGCCCCATGGAGCTAACAGCAAGACATCCCTTTACCTTTATAAAACTCACTGAAGGCATAATATATTTAGAGTATACATGATTAACATATTGCACCAATCAGAGCATAAAAACAGTTTAATAAAAATGGTTTTGCAGTGTCAGTTGAGGGCAGACCAGCTTTTTTCTGGGCCTTGCATTTATCTGCATGAGTGACAAACCCAACTACGTGTGCTTTAGTCTCAGGACAAAGAGGGGAACTTCAGCTCAGTGATGTCCACTTCGGGAGAGCTGCTGCCGCTGCTGCCGCTGTAAGTGTCCCTGCAATGGCAGGTGAATACATAAAATGAGTATTATAGCAGTAATACCTGACAGGGATTGCTTTGTTGTGCATGCAGGTGCAGTGATGAAATAGTGTCACTGTAAACTGCAGCTGTAATACCCATGGGTCTTTTAATGTAATTACATTGCATAATAATTTAGGAGTGCATATTACGACACTGAATAAAAATATGCTCGTAAATTTCCATTCATGTTGACAAGTCAACTAAATTGGAGTAAACACATAATACATACCAGAGATGTAAACTCATCAGGGGTGAAAAAGGAGACGAAGATGCGAATCCCTGTTGTTTAACTACATCATAAGTAATGTAGGTCTACTTTAGCTAGATTAAAGTATCTACACCGTTTTCCCATGAATTCTTTCATGCTCCAAAACAAATCCAAAAGCTAATCGTTTAATTACGCTGTGGTTATGACAGTATTAGCCTCGCTAATATTATCTTAGCATAAAGAAAATGGAACCATCAGGGGCTTACATTAACGCTAAGTTGGCACTTTGGCTGAGGAGCTCAACTTATTTTGTAATCGTCAGAAAAATGGTAATGTTAGTAACATTAAATGAGTAGTCCCAGAGCCCTAAAGTCAGCAATGTTATACAAGTGGAATTTGGAATAACAAGTACGCTAGCTAACGTTAGAGTCCATGTAAATAACATTAACACCTAACGTTACATCCCCATCATAATGGCTAGCATAATAGTCCCAAGCTTAACATATCGTCATACAAACCAATTAAGGTTATCATAACGCTACTGTAAGAGATTCTTAAGGCATGTGGGCAGTCAAAAACGGACCACCCAGAGACAGCTCTCTTCAGTCTTCACTCCTCTCAGGTGTGTTGCACGGCACGTGCCAAGCACGGAAGCCAATGGCTTTTTTTTTTTTTTTTTTAACTCACAAGGCATGGTTCTCATTTCATCGCCCCTCCCTTCAAACTTTCAAAAACTCATCAGATCTACATGAATCACACAAATGACTTATTTTGGATTTTGGATCGCAAAATCTATCACCTGCTTGAGCATCATACAGTAATTTAGCAGTTTCATTTGAACTTCCACCAAATAATGTTTGAATAACACATTGCTGTGTCAGAGCTTACCGTGGAGAAAGGCGACAGCCCTTGGTGAGGTAGCTCTGGAGTTTTCCTGCAGCAGCCAGCAGGAGGCCAAAGTATGGAGGAGAAGGTTTGATGGGCCTCGAGGTGAACTCTGGATGGTACTGCACTCCAACAAAGTAACAATGATCTGAAACAGCAAAGATTATTACAGACACATTGACCTCCACTACATTACGCTACACATACCACAGTTAGCATGTGACTTTATAAAACACATATCATAACAAAGGACAATTTCAGGCAAAGCATGTTTAAGAAACAGTAAAGATGGTAAGAGTACATCCTAAAGATCAGCCAGGTGAAAGCTTTTAGGTGATGTACAGCATGATGTATTCATTAGCAGCAGCATGTGGATGCTTTTTTTCCCCAATAACACTTTCCACTTACCCTCTAATTCAATGACCTCCATTCTCTCTCCTTCCACATCCTGGCCGACAAACTGAAGACCCTTTTTCTCAAAGTGGTGCTTCAGCTCAGGGTTCACCTAAAATGAGCAAAGGTTCAATGTAGGGGTGCCCAGATCACGTTTTTTTGCCGCCGATACCGATTGTCTGTGAGCCATATCAGCCCATACACGGCCGATGATCGGTTTTTTGTTTTGTTATAGCAGCTGGTATAGCGGTATTGTAGGTCAGTTGGACTGCTTTGTAGTGTATTGGGATTTCCATCAGGTGGCAGCATAACCCAGGTGCGCCTGAGCAACCACATGCGCAGGTCTTGGTCAGTGAACAAGGTGGGAGGTCAGACTACACTATACACACGGTACACGCATGCTGTTGTTGCTCTCAGCCGCATGCACGAGCGTTTAACCACAGGTGTGTAATACTAGTTTGCCTTCAGGGCTTTGCAACGAGAAATTATTTCATTAGCATTAATTATTTCATTTGGAAGTATTGAGCTTTTGACTAGATAAGTGAGACTTGGATTATGCTGCACAAGTTTTTTTGTGAGAGTTTTTAAATGGATGTCTTGATACAGTTTTGAGGTGTAATGCTATCAGTACCGGAGTGCACCTATGACATGCGTGAGCGGTTACATTTTGGCTCGTTTTGAAGGTTATGTAACCACTGCTCCTACAAGTGATGTGTGGGTCGGCGAGTTCAGGTAACCTTTCTAGAAAATATCACGGGTTCGGGTGGGCGGGTCAAAAAGTGACACAGCAGCATTCTGAGCTATTAATAACTTACAGAAACATTGCGTGCATTCCCCTCCCTCTCTCTCTCTCTCTCTCTCTCTCTCTCTCTCAAACACACACACACGCAGTGCTGGACTCCATTCTTTGACACAGTGCAGTAATCACATGTATTCACAGCCTTTGCTCAATACTTTGTTGAAGCACCTTTGGTACCAATTACAGCATCAAGTCTTTTTGAGTATGATGCTACAAGCATGGCACACCTATTTTTAGGCAGTTTCTCCCATTCTTCTTTGCAGGACCTCTCAAGCTCCATCAGGTTGGATGGGGAGCGTCGGTGCACAGCCATTTTCAGATCACACCTCCAGAGATGTTCAGTCGGGTTGAAGTCTGGGCTCTGGCTGGGCCACTCAAGGACATTCACAGAGTTGTCCCGTAGCCACTTCTTTGTTATCTTGGCTGTGTGCTTAGGGTCGTTGTCCTACTGGGGCGAAGGTTCATCTTCCAGTCTGAGGTCCAGAGCGCTCTGGAGCAGGTTTTCATCAAGGATGTCTCGGTACATTGCTGCATTCAAATTTCCCTCGATCCTGACTAGTTTCCCAGTTCCTGCCACTGAAAAACATCCCTACAGCATGATGCTGCCACCACCATGCATCACTGTAGGGATGGCATTGGCCAGGTGATGAGCGTTGCCTGGTGTCCTCCAGACATGACGCTTGCCATTCAGGCCAAAGAGTTCAATCTTTGTTTCATCAGACCAGAGAATTTTGTTTCTCATGGTCTGAGAGTCCTTCAGGTGCTTTTTGGCAAACTCCAGGCGGGCTGTCATGAGCCTTTTACTAAGGAGTGGCTTCCGTCTGGCCACTCTACCATAAAGGCCTGATTGAGTGCTGCAGAGATGGTTGTTCTTCTGGAAGGTTCTCCTCTCTCCACAGAGAAACGCTGGAGCTCTGTCAGAGTGACCATCGGGTTCTTGGTCACCTCCCTGACTAAGGCCCTTGTCCCCCCGATCGCCAGGCGGCCAGCTCTAGGAAGAGTCCTGGTGGTTGGATGATGGAGGCCACTGTGCTCATTGGGACCTTCAATGCTGCAGAAACTTTTCTGTACCCTTCCCCAGATCTGTGCCTCGATACAATCCTGTCTCTGAGGTCTACAGACAATTCCTTGGACTTGATGCTTTGTGCTCTGACATGCACTGCTAACTGTGGGACCTTATATAAGCAGGTGTGTGCCTTTCCAAATCATGTCCAGTCAACTGAATTTACCACAGGTCTACTCCAATCAAGTTGTAGAAACATCTCAAGTATGATCAGTGGAAACAGGATGAACCTGAGCTCAATTTTGAGTGTCATGGCAAAGGCTGTGAATACTTATGTACATGTGATTTTTTTCGTGTTTTTATTTTTAATAAATTTGCAAAGATTTCAAACAAACTTATTTCACAATGATTTTGGGGTATTGTTTGTAGAATTTTGAGGAAAATAATGAATTTAATCCATTCTGGCATAAAGCTGTAACATAACAAAATGTGGTAAGTCCCCACAATCAAATGTTAGACTGATTTAATGAATAGTTTCATCATGTTGAGAATATTACGAGGCATTCAGCCAAACATCGAACTGAGTAGTATTAGCCGATAATATGGATGTAGTAGGTTGTAACTAGTGTGAATAAACATAAATAGTTTGTTTTGAATGATTAAATTAAGCAGCATTTGAAATGTCCATTCTGAGGAATAGTTGCAGTGCATACAGAGGTCAAGCTCATCTAATAGGCTAGGCTATGAAAACATAGCTAAGCAAGCTTTCATTTCCTGCAGGCATTGTGGATGCAGCACATGCTGGCCAAGTTTAACAGGCTGGTTTTGTAATGTTTCTTTGTAAAAACCGTCAGAAGAGTGAATGATGTTTTGCTGCGTTTTCATCTTTACTAGTTAACGTTAGCTAATTACAGACTGCTGCTCAAAAGCTACCGGCAGCTACCGGCAACTTTTAAGGTGGAATTTTTTCTTACATGTTACTCAATATATAATAATAATAATAATAATAATAATAATAATAATAATCTTTATTTATATAGCGCCTTTACAAACCAGAGTTACAAGGTGCTTCACAAAATACAATACCATACAGATAAAACAATGCATGAGCTGACGTCGTGAATCAATCAATACACCTTAAATATCAATATGACAACTTTGACCATTCTATTTGTTTTTATTGGCTCCCTTGCATGACATATGCTTTAGTGAGGATTGGATCTTCAAGCACTTAAAAAAAAAAAAAAAAGGATATGAATTTCAACGGGATTATGCTAACTGCAAATATTCAATAAGCAATTTCCTCGCTTGGAGGAAAAAAGTGGCGGAGGGTCGTTCCGGAGGGTCGTTCCGGTGCGATCCGGCAGCACTACACCTATCGTTTTGCCATTTTAAAAACAAGAGCGCCATCAGCTTAGTAATTGATATACAAATCATTTTGGGGGTGAAGTGCTCCTTTAGGTTAGTTAGCATGCGACAATGCCAACAACTCAGCTGAGAATTGGCTCAGTTTTTTGCATCATCTATCAGATTTTCGCGATTGGGGACTAGAAAGTATTAATTCCAATCTCCCAAATCACATACTTTTACTGAATATCGGCCGATGACGATTGGCGGCCGATCAATCTGGGCATCCCTAGTTCAATGATTCAGGAAAGATTTTTGAGAAATAAGGTTTTGATCTTATAATACTTCAACACTAGATTTGAACACAAAGATGAAAAGCAGAAAGATTAAAAGGGAACCTGAAGTCCTTGCAACGTGTACAGGCAGAATAAGAAGTTCTGCGCTCCCAGATAAAAAGCTTTAAAACATTGTTTTGGTCTCTACCTCAAATCTGTGTCTGTGCCTCTCGTCAACATATTCCACATCTCCGTACAGTTTTCCTAGAACATTGAAATATCAGTCATCAGAAGCACAATAACTGGAAAGGCCAAAAAGCCAACCGTCCACCATTAATTTAAGGAGGATACATACTCAGTACACTGGTGTTGGATTTGAAAATGGTCCGCCTCTTCCCCAGCCTCATAGTCCCACCCATCTGTCCTTGGTTGTGCTCTGGCATGTCAATCACCTGTTGAGATCAAACAGGATGTTAAAACCATTCTGGTGAAGACTAGCTGATATGATGTGATATGAGCATGGCAGAAAAAGATAACCTACCACGGGGTATTTTGATTCTGGATTAAATTCTGTGGAGTTGGCATCTGAAAAAGATAAGCAAAACTGATCTAAGCTCAAATCAACTGCCCAACAGGTCTAAGGTTCTTTCATCATTAAATTAGAAACCATAGGAATCAAATATTTCTTAGCAGTGTCCCAAGCTGAACTGTGCAATTACTCACCTTCCCATCCGAGAACATTGCGGGCAAACTCACACACTGCCAGCTGCATGCCCAAACATACCCCTGCGCAAAACAAGACAAGCAGGATTTTTGCATAATGAGAGCTATTGTAAGGATTCATAAATAAAGAAAGACTGAAGATCCCCACTGTGTAAACCACTTACACGACTAACTCTAGAGTATTTGCATATGATTATACAGTGCCTATAAAAAGTATTCACCTCTCTTTGGACTTTTCATGTTTCATTATTTTTACAACTTCGAATGTTATAAGTAGATACAATTAAGCTTCTTTATTGTCAAAGTGAGAACAAATCTCTACAAATGGATCTAAATTACGTATAAATATAACACACAAAGTATCTGATTGCACAAGTACTCATGCCTTTCAGGTGTATTTTTTGTTGTCACCTGTGGCAGTAATATAAGCTTTGAATTTATGGATAGAGTGGGTCTGTAAGAACTGTATATACCTGAACACAACATTTTTTTCTCATTTGTCTTTGCACAATTGTTCAAGCTATGTAAAGTTGCATGGAGATTCTTAATGAACAGCAATTTTCAAGTCCTGACACATTCTCTCAATTGGTTTGAGTTCTGGAGTCAATGATATGGCTGTCAAATACAAACATTGTTTCTCATTTTGTGTAGCTTTAGCTTTATATTTCAGGTTGATGTTTTGCAGGAAAATGCATTTTATCACAAGTCACAGTTCCCTGGCAGACTGTGGCAGCTTTTCCTTCAAGATTTCTCTATATTTTGCTGAATTAATTTTGCCCTTCACAAACCTTCCAGGGCCTGTTGTACCGAAGCATCCCCACAGCATGATGCTGCCGTAGAGGTGATGGGCACTGAACTTAATGTCAAACTTCTTAATACTATGGGCTGCACCAGTGACAATTTAAGTAATCTGTGTCAAAGTGGTGGAACATTTGTGCAATCAATTATATTTTGTTTTATATTTCATATTTGTACTAATATTAATTTAAGAGTTTTGTTTTCACTTTCACTTTTCTACTACATCCACTGAGTCTTGTAAAACAACATATCAGCAAATAACTTCTTTAGAGACACTGTAGCTATTAATTTAGTTGTTTTATCCAAAGTAATGCAAGTATGAAGCTGCATACCAAAAATGTCTTAAGTAACAGTCGACAAATAGGAGGGAACAACATGTTTTACGTTTAGTCTTCATCAGTTTTGCTTATAGCACGAAATCTTACAATATAATATAATGAAGGAGAATGCAGAACCTATGAGACAAAGTAGAATCTCTCTTACCCAGCAATGGCTTATTCTGTTTCCTCGCCCAGTTAATAGCCAGCATCTTGCCTTCCGTCCCTCTCACACCAAAACCTCCTGGTACCAACACACCACTGTGGGGTAGAAGAAAGGAATGACAGCCTCAGTTCATCTTATAAATTAGTCCAGATTATTATTTTTTTTTGAGACAAACATTACACAATATCAATACCTGTATACAGAGACACATTACTAATAACAGTGTTATGACTGAAAAACTAAAGACAGTCTGAGAGGTAGAGTTTAAGACAAGTTACAGTAGATTTTGTAAATGACATCTATTATTTGACTAAACAGATACAACTCTTGAAAGACTACTGCTAGTAAATATTTTTTTAGGATACTATGAAGAGAGAGACATTAATATGTCTGTAGTTTAAGGTGATGATGGGAATATGACCTGTACTTGCTTATAAGCTTTGGCGATAAAAGGGATATTAATTGCAACACTCCTATTCACTCAATATAAAATTTTCCTGAAGACAATTATGTATAGGAAATCGCATAAATAATTGGGAGAGTTTAAGTTATTTGAGTCTTCATTCTTCACACATGCACTGGAAGAAATGTTCCCATGGCACTAACTAGTTTATGCTGGTCTCTGTCATTCCATATTTGGAGGGAGTCTAGGGGCAAAAGGCTGGACAGCTATTGTAGTAGCCATCAATCTAGTAAACTAGTTCAATAAACACACTGATGACGACTAAACTAGGTTGCTACCTAGTGTGCAAATGTTTTTTTTGCATTTGAGATACTATGTGGTAAGAAATTATTGCTCATGATCTGATTAGGAAACACTGGCTTTCTCCATAGACTAGATAGATAAATTAATGCACCAAAGACTAAAACTAATGCATCCACAAAACAAACCTGTTTTCGTTTCAGTCCCATGTTAATGTCTGCTTGAAAATAGCTACAGGACTCACAAATGTAACTTTTTTATTATTTCATTTTAGCAATATAAAGTTTTACAGTAAATTGCGGACGTAATCTATACACGGAAATGTAATAAAACATTGTGAATTTCTAAGAAAACACATAAGTCCACTGACAATTTTATGAAGCTGCATGAACCCCTGGGCATGACAGCACTCTAGTGCCATCATGTGGCATACATGATAACACTGTATCACCAGAGTGTAAAACTTAATATTGATCATTGTAGATTTTCAACATCATCCAAGTTTATTGGCACTTGTGTTCTCCCAGGTTTGTCTACTCACTGAGAACTGCAGAGTTTTTGCCAGGCCTCATGATATTTCACTGGTTCATCTTGCAGAGTGGTAGTCTCCAGGTCTGCAGAGTCTATGTACTGTAGTAATAACAAACAGCATCATTTGGAAAGAGATCAGTCAACATCATGGCGAACAGGCTAACTACTGTGTAAATATGGCAATTGTGATGTCATTATGCCGTTTTAAAAATGTGTTCTGTATCAACACTCAACACATAAACTGCAAAGAAGTGATGCAAAATCCAGAAATCAATACACAAAACATAAAAGTGCAAAATGTTTCCATACCTTGACCTCTAGTTTGTGATTAATGGCGAGGGCTGAGTGCTCTAGGGCCTTGATAACAGAGGTGTAGGAGTCGGCCAACTTTGTGTATTTCCCCACCAGGGCTATGGAAACATGCTCTAAGAGACGGTCAGATCTGAGAAGAGAGTCACAGTACTGACCTAGTGCATCATTTAATCATAACTCCACAGCTACTCAAAGAACAATTCAATGTTCAGCGATTTAACCTCTACAGTACGCTGTAGTGATGGAGGAACATTTGTCTTTCAAAGTTCAACAGTCTTTGGTTTGTAACGCAATTCCCAGAAGTGACAAAGTGCCTGAGTGCTTTAAAGTGTTCCATAACTGTGAGATTAATGTTTGTAATGATTTGTGTCCATTAGGGCTGCAGCTAACCATTATTTTAATAATAGAGTATTCTACAGATTAATCGAGTAATCGGATAAGAAGTACTTTTTTTTTTATAGAAAAATCTACATTTTTATTGCTTAAATTGCATGCAATAATATTATCTGACAAAAATAAACCCATTTAGTGCATTTAAGTGCCATATTACATTTTGGGTTTTAAAGAAAAACATTTCGAAAACAAACACCTTTTGCTTAAAAAAAAAAAAAAAAAAAGGTATAACTACAAAAAAGGTTGAACTACAAGTTTCAACCTAACTACAGCTCAGGCATAACGTAAATGGTAAATGGACTGTACTTCTTCTGACCACTCAAAGCGCTTCACACGACACACTACATATTGCGTTCACCCCATTCACACACACATTCATACACTGATGGCAGAACTGCTCATCAGTACAAAGAAACTAATCATTCACACACTCACAGGGCACAGCCCTCGGGAGCACTGAGGGAAGCCAGGATCGAACCACCAACCTTACGATTGGTGGACGACCCGCTCTACCACTAAGCCAAGTAGGCCTTTACTGTCTTCTTTGTGGCATTTGTAGGAGGCAAAAATGAGTTGACAGGAACTGTGACTATCATAATAATAATAAATAACATGAATGAAGCTCAGGCTTTCACAAAATGACTGCAGCATTTTATTTTCTGTGGTTAATATCTTGAACAAAACCTAGCTAACTTAGGGACATCATAACTAGCCACCACTTGGGAAAAGTTAGCAGCTAAGACAGACTTCCTTACCTGTCAGCCATCTTCTTCCACTTTGTGAGCATCTTCCTAGGCCTCATCTCGATAGGCAGGTTCAGCCGCTGATACAAGTAGCTCACAACACCCTGGTCCTCCAGCAGCAGGGGCACTTTGTACACTGAGGAGACATCTTGGACACAGATCACCTGGAAATAATTACAAAACATGTTCTTCCAGCTTTATTTCTTATTTGGCATGTTATGTTGTTAGCGTGTTTACATTAAACATGTGACGTACAATTTAATTGTCCCCAAAATTGTCTGATAAAAACCCACAAACGTTTGAAAATGACTCAACATTACAATTACATGAATCATAAGTTATACTGCTGTTTATTTGTGGTGGCTTTTGTGTTGTTTTTTTATTTTTTTATTTAATTTCTAAAGATTTTCATCATTTGAGGCTAGAAGTTCTCAAAATACATGTTTGAGCTTTGTATGCAGTGGGCATTGAAACAATACAGTTGCATGGCTCTTACATCCCAGCAGTAGGCCTGCGACCAATTGACCAGCAAGTGTCACAGACGTTCACACATCATCAGATAACGATTCAATCAAATATCACTCAACCCTAGCATACAGTGAAGAAGTAGTTATCCATACTTAGTTCATGTCCTTCTTATATGCACTGTATACCTATTGTATTATCACATACAACATGAATTGTCCCAGTTCATGACTAATGTTAGCATCATGCTCCGCACAGAGCTTCAAGTGAGAGAAAAAAAAAAAAAAAAAAAAAAAAAAAAAAAAAAAAAACATCACAAAACCTCACCTGTGT
The DNA here is from genome assembly GCF_020085105.1 of Siniperca chuatsi. Classification (NCBI taxonomy): domain Eukaryota; kingdom Metazoa; phylum Chordata; class Actinopteri; order Centrarchiformes; family Sinipercidae; genus Siniperca; species Siniperca chuatsi. The sequence goes on along the minus strand of NC_058050.1, from coordinate 9,937,944 downwards.
GGGCTCCACATGACAAAACATGGAGATCTTCTCCTTGACAGCCGTTTCTAGGGGCGTTGAACAGCGGCACATAATCTGACAAAATCAATATATTTATTTTTTTATCATAATATACAACAGGACTACGGTATAGTTTCAGAGATTCCTATCTACACATCATATCTTAGACTTGATGTCAGATTTTATTTGGTTGTGTACACCATGAAATGAAGACATAACCAAGAATTATTGGTTATAGATTTCTACATATAAAAAGGGAAAGTAGAGGCACAGCCTGTTTATATCTGGGGTGCAAGTGGGAATGCCAAGTAGTTGTTTATTTTAAATTCTATTGTACTTTTTTGGCATTTTATTTGAGAGTGACAGTAGAGAGAGAGAGAGAGAGAGAGAGAGAGAGAGAGAGAGAGAGAGAGAGAGAGAGAGAGAGAGAGAGAGAGAGAGAGAGAGAGAGAGAGAGAGAGAGAGAGAGAGAGAGAGAGAGAGAGAGAGAGAGAGAGAGAGAGAGAGAGAGAGAGAGAGAGCGCCAAATTGTAAGCTGATTTACCAAATCTGGAGACAAGCCTAGCCCTCTGAGCTCTCGGACACTGTTCTGGGTCGGTTTGGTTTTCTGCTCTCCTGTGGTATTGGGCTGAGAACACAAAAGCAAAAACAAAATAAATAATAAGACTATAAACCCTCTGAAACACAAGCATTGATTTTATTGATGTAGAATTTGTTTCTCTTTTATAAACTGTTTTTAGCAGGTTTCTGATCAAGAAAACAATGAGGTTTTTTCATTTTTGGGGTATTGGAGGATGTTGTGAAAACGTTGCAAAATTGCAACAGCGGGTCTTAGCGCTTACAAATATCACCACTTAAATTTTAACAAAGTCCATAGATTATTAGGCATTGATGATTCAATAATATCACAATATGTATCTTCAAAATTTATTTTATTTACATGAAAATGTCAGCACAATAAAAAGCAATTTAATGAGATTAGTTAAAATTGTAATCCATGCTATAATGCATTTCCGCTCGATAAAAAACTAAGAAAATTATTTGTTATTGGAACTTTTTTTACCTTGCAAAACAAGAATTTTATTACATCAGTCCTCTACAGTTTCTTCATATTTACTTTGCTTGAACATCATAATGACTTTTGATGTCTGAGGACACTTCTTATTTGGTGAATGCCATCCTCGTTTGGGTCTCCTTATGCGTGAAACTGAAGGAAGCAGTTTTTTGATCTGTGAAGCACAAACGAACATCACACTAGATGCATGCAGTTGATGTATAGCCATTGTCGCAGCGGCCTCTTGTTTTAGCTTTCATTGGCAAGTGCCCCACATTATCCATGTGAACATCAGGAGGGGGGCTGTGGGTGATCTTTTTCGCACTGGGGCTTTGTGCCCTTGCCCTATCCATGGATGGTCTGCTTCTCTTCAGGGTATTGATTTGGATGAGAGAAGTTGCCAGCTGTGCCTGGAAGCGCCTCCTGTTCATGACTTCCTTTTCAGGGTTCTACAGTCATGCTTGAATTGCAGCCAAGCATTGACCACTCCAAGGAATTCAGCAAATCAATCCCACCCATGAATTGGTTGTACGTCTTCACAATGGATGATTTACTCACTTTAATGTAGGACTTGGTGGATTGGTCCCACCGGGAAACCTTGTTAACTGGGTGAGGACCATCAAAGGTGAAGAGAAGAATAACTGACCGGTTATCATACCACCTTACAGCACAAATGTTGTGACTTTGCTTCACTCATCAAAGCTCCCTCTGCCTTGTTTTCTCAGCTCCTTCTCTTCTGCTAACCTGAGGTTTGGCACACGCACAGGGTGCACTGTTCCAACAAAGTGGATATCACGCTCAAGGAGTTTGATGAGTAGAGACACCGAAGTGAAGAAATTGTCTGCAAAGACCTTATAGTTTTGTCCTGCAGGAAGTGTTGGTGCAAGCTTCATGACTACATCTCCTGATGATCCAAGCTCAGACTTAGCGCGTTTACCCTGCACACTCCCTTGGTACACGTCACAGTTGCAGAGTATGCCAGAGATTCCTGATCCTGACAAAGTGGATGGATGAAAGCAAGGACCGGAAACGATTACGAGGCATTACATCAGCTACAGGGCCATAGCGTCTGTCAGCTTCCCAGTAAACCCTGACATCAGGCTACTAATACTATACCCATTTGCAAGTACATACCTATCATTTGCTCTAGCTCTTTCACAGATATGTCAGCAACTGTCCCATGTTTCTAGAGACTGTACTCATTGCTCTTGACCATCACATTCTGCAGCATCTCTGAGGGCACAAATCTCTGGAAGTACTCCAATGGGGTTTGTAGTATACATAGTATTCGGCAATAAAATCAGTACCTGTGGAGGTTGTTTGAGGGTTTATGAACTCTTTCTTTAACCAGCGAAGCTCTCTGCCTTCTGCATTCTGCCTGCACTGTGCTGTACCAGGAATATCCTCACTGTCGCTGCTCACCTTTTCTGTCTGACTTTCTGCCTGGTTCTCACTTAGGCTTTCACTCTCTCCTTCATTGCCAATTGAAAAGTCCTGATCCGGGCCATCCTATGCTAGGTTTTCTTCATTGCTATCACTGCTCTCTGACTCACTCTCAAAAATCATTTGTATCTCCATATCAATGACATCCAATACATCCGAACTGAGTACACTCTTCCTTTGTCAATGGCAATGTGAAAAGTTTTTTTTGTTTTAGAAATTTAGATAGCTAAAGCAACACACACACACACACACACACACACACAATACCTATATGCTGTAGGCTATACACACACACACACACACCACAGTTCCCACACTTTCTTAAACATCAAATTCAAGGACTTTCCAGGCCCAATTCCCTCAAATTCAAGGACCCAACACAGATCAAGGTTCATTACTGTTACAACACTGAGAATTTCTTTAGAATAGCAAGCTTTATAGAAGCTAACAAAAAATAAAAAGAGAGAGAGGCTTTAATGTGCGAACATGTCTCAATTGTGCTGTGCTACAGAGATGTTACTTTAAGAAAAAAAAAAATATCAAAAGAACTATAATTTCTATTCTTATAAAATACACAAATTCAAGCACTTTCAATGACCCTCGTCTATGTATGTCGTTTTTCTAAAACTTTCAAGGCTTTGATTTTTTTCCCCCTCAAGGATTTCAAGGACCCGTGGGAACCCTGATATACACTGTATATTGCCATAGGTAGTACAACTGATGAATTTACTCATGACTCAGTGATGGTGCCTTGTGTGTGAGAAAGTGAGCCCATTGAAGCCCAGTGCTGCGTCACAGTGCACAACTGTGGGTCTCTGAGGGTTAATGCAGATGTAGTGATCCTGCAGTTATCCCATTTTCTGTTCACCAGTGTGCCATACCTGTGGTATCAGGCTGACATGGATGTTGCAAAAGTTCTCTCTCTTCACCTTGAACTGGAACTGTCTGAAGGCCTCAATGAAGGGCATGCTTTCAATGTCCCCCACTGTGCCTCCCAGCTGTTGACACAAAACACCAGCTTAGACCACAGAACTGCATGCATGAACACACACGTTTTCAGCACCTTAAATAATCCTGGCACAGTCTTGTAACATACAAAATGCCTTAAGCTGTACTGAGTCCATAATACAGACAGTGCTGGTTTTGATGTATGCCGTGAGAAAAGAAAAGAACTGCTGGAGGCAAGGCAAGGCAAGGCTAGTTTTCTTGTATAGCACCTTTCAACAAAAAGGCAGTTCAAAGTGCTTTACATAGACAGAAAAGCATAAAAAAAGTTATAAAAGAAACAAAAATGCAATGTAAAAAAGACACATAAGTAGGATTTTAAAGAGTAAAACAAAATAGAAAGATAAAAATGAGCTACAATACAAGACAAATCAAACAGTGCAATAAAAATTACAGTGCAGGTACAGTGCAAGATATGAATAAAAAGTCCCAGGTTTAACTTGAAGAACTGGAGTGATGTGACCCACTCTCCTGGTCTTAGTGAGGACTCTAGCAACAGCTTTCTAAATCAGCTGCAGATTTTTTAGAGAGACCTGTAAAACAGTGTTACAGTAGTCGAGTCTACTGAAGATAATCGCATGGACAAGTTTTTTCTAAATCTTGCTGAGACATAAGTCCTTTAATTCTAGATATATTCTTAAAGGTGACAGTAGGTGATTTTGTAATTGTCTTAATGTTAAATTTTATTTTCTATGAATAGTTTGTGGTCTTTAACATTAACGATTGGAATTAAGCATCAACTTTAAATCTTTCTTCTGGGTCCAAAAACACTTAATTCTGTTTCATGACAGGGTAACAATTTATCTTTGTTTATGAGGATATGACCCTTTTCAGCTGCAAATATACTAAAGCTGAAATACTTTTGCAGTACATAATGTCAAACAGACACTTGATTTATACCACTAAGATTAGTTTTATTTTTTTAACAAAATAAAAACACTTTGTTTTGTACAGTTTGTTTCCCATGGGTGAAAATAGAGCCGGGCTTATAGCAGGGGATAGTTTTACAGACTCTCCACACAAATCCATTTTTAAATCCCTTGATTTTTCAGTTTTTCAAAATAATGTTTGTTTTTTTGCTCACAACCCATTTGGGTACATTCAGCAATTTCTTGCCACTGCTTGTTGAATGGTGCCAATATTTTCTATGGCTTCAGGCAACATGCTTGGTTTCATATCATTTTTGGTTTTTATTTCTCGATAACACACTAAAAGAAATGCCCTGGTCACAAATCACTTAAGATTGGTCCATGGGAGTTGTTGAAATATATGACCCTTTTGATTTGACGACAGGTTTTCAGTGTCCTTTTGTGTTGAGTACAAAATCTAGTTTGGCCATCTACATAAATTCCTGCGTGAGGAGAACAGAGACAAGTACCTAAGACCAACTTACCTCTATGACACAAACTTGAGGCTCCACACCATCATCATCTACTGAGATCCTGGCCTGCTTCATTACTCGCTCCTGGATGGCATCTGTGATGTGGGGTACCACTGAAAACAGATTTATAGAATAAAAGTCATATAAAACCAATAAACACGGCTCACTGGACATACATGGGAAGGAAAATACAGCTCCTGCCAAATGATGAGTTCTAAAGACACACTGGAAAATACAAATACAAACAAGTGTGTTGCTGTGCCACATGTCCACCAAACTTTTGCCAAAGGCGGGGTTGCAGAATTTAAGGGGGAGCTTCCATGTTTTGTAGTAGGTGCACTCACTCACCCTGTACAGTCTTGCCCAGGTAATCTCCCCTCCTCTCCTTGTTGATGACCGACTGGTAGATCTTTCCAGTAGTGAGGTTGTTGTCTCTGGTAAGACGGATGTCCAGGAAACGCTCATAGTTCCCCAAGTCCAGATCCACCTCCCCACCGTCATCAAGAACAAAAACTTCACCTGCACAACACAGATATTACATCCATTTATCATAGGGTTAGTGAAGCAGCAGATCCAAAACTGGCAGAAACTCAGTGCTTTGCTCACTAAAACAACAAATATCTATTGTATGGAAACAGCTTGCCCCATGCCATTCAGCTAAGGGTGGTGTGTCTTCCCACTAAGCCACACCACATCTTACCATATATTAACTGCAGGACTCAACCACACAATCAAATAAAAACAGTAGATGCCAGTCAAGGATGATAAAAAGCAACCGTGTTGAATGCACTCAATCACTCACCATGTTCATAAGGTGAAAAGGTGCCTGCATCAATATTGATATAAGGATCGATTTTGATGGCTGTGACGTGAAGTCCGCAGGACTTGAGGATTGTTCCCAAGCTGCTGGCAATGATCCCCTTACCAATACCAGATATGACACCACCAGTAACCAGGATGTACTTCATAGTGGCAAGTGAAGACTAAACACAAAAAAATCAAGCGGGCATGTATTCAGTAAATACACCTGCAAAAGTATGTTGCACAACACTTCCAACTCAACCACATGCGAGATGAAGAGCTAATGCAATACACACATTATGAGCTGTGAGATGCAGATTACATCTGAATTTGTGCCTTCACTTTATCCAGACACATATCGCGTGGTGACATTTAACGAGTAAATCCGACAAAATCAAAAGTATCCCACCCTAACCTGAGAGTGTGTTTAAAGCTTACAGTCACTGCAGGTTTTACATTGTGTTCAGATTATATGACATGAACGGAAAATACCAGCGACACAAGCACGAAAATATGAAGAAAAGGAATGAAAGGGACTCCTGTGAGCTTTCTGGGTGACTTCATTCCAATATTATGATGCTAGTCTTACTTGTCATTAAAAGAACGCCCAATACATCATTACACAAAGCTGTTAAACTGTAACGACCTAGCTCAGTTAGCTATCGGTCCACAAATTGCAGCCAAGAACTGCTTTGTCACAATCAGTCCTGCAAGCAAAATGGTAACTTGCTTGACAGAGGTAAAGTTAATATGTGCACCCTGCGTGACTTACACAGCAGTTAAGTTAGCTAGCTAACTGTGAGCAATTTCGAGACGACTACTTTAGCAGCATTTTAACTATAAACTGGCAACTGACTCTCTAGCACACAATATATGTCTTTAAAGCCACACAAACTTAGCTAACGGCTACAGAGAAAGACGGTGTTGGTAAGTAGCGATTAATACGAGTAACTGAGAATTTTACTAACTCTACCTCTATTTACGAAGCATCAGGCTCCACGTTTCTGCCGCAGTAAAAACACGACAAAACACGTGTGAGAAGCTGACTGATCCACTTCTCCACAGTACAGCTTGTACAGTTTCAATATTATGATTATATCAATTCCCTCTTTTTAGCCTGTCAGGCAGTCCTTAGTCTGTCGCGCACACAGGATCCACCAATCAGGTGGATGAATTCAGGATTAGGTTACTGAGAAAGTCTCGTTGAGAGGCTGAACTCTGGGCGACAGTTCCCCAAAAGTTTTCATCGTGTGATATCACATTTATTGGATTGAATGAAGTATTTCAAGGTCAATGAAAGAAATTGATCAGCTTTATTGAAACATAATCAGTTAACCATGTTGTCCTGTCCTTGTAACGTAAGTTAGTTATTTGCCATGACTGTTTATTTAAAAACATAGGGTATATATATATACATACATATTCATATTTAAACTATTATTTTTATCATATAATACTTTCACCTGTATTCTTTTATTTGTTCTTTCAAACTGCAGTCTCGCCACTAGATGGCGTATGAGTTCTATGTTGCAATATTCAGCAGATATCTAGGTTAAATTGAGCTTTTAACACACATAAGGTTACTTATAAATAATGAACCCAGTGACTTATTGAGGGTAATAAGGCATCAGATATAGCAACAAAGAGATTAATACTGGTGTAAGCATAGATATCCTTATAGATTCTAGTTTGGTCAAGTGAGGGACTACACAGTAGAGCAATAGTCCCATCAAAACCGCATTTATACAGTAATACTGTCTCTGAGATATTAAAGTTTTCTTCATGTATTCACTGTCGTGCTGCTCCAGTTTTGCTGTGGGTAATGAGAGTGGTGATTCTAATTCATTTCTGTCCATGATCTTGATCTAATTAAAGACCTCATCCCTGCCACCTCATTTTCATAAGCTGTTCCCTTCAATTACATCTGACAAGTGAGCACAGACACACATTAACCTCCTGCATGAAGAGGTACTGTGCTTCTTTTATCGCTCTGCAATCTTAAAATAACAGGCAGGGCAATTCAAAGGCAATTCCACATCCTTCAATACACCATTTTGGAAAACACATCTGTGGATGGCAGTGTACTCTAATACCCACCTACAATATCTTCCTGTTTTCTGATACAGATGACAAGATAGTGCCATGCAAAAACTTGTTTTGCACTGTGTTTTGGTCATATGTCTGACTGTGGCCAAAGTCAGTTGTGACAGCTCATCCTTGTTTGTCTACTGTATATAATGTTTTTTACTTTCCAAAAAGAGCAAGAGAAGACAATGAGTCTGGAGAGATCTGAAAACTGAATGAAACTTTACTCAAAATAACTTCAGGCTATAAGTCTTTTAAAGGGGGGAAATGGACCTGACCTGATTTGTCCACCTAAACATATTGGATCTCATACAAAATTGACTTACTTTGCTACTATTAAAATTGACATAACATCATATAGCACTGCAAGCTTGTGACACTGACATACTTTATTGGTGTTGCTAGGTGTATTTTTGAACTTTGGTCAGAGTCAAGCTAGCCATTTCCCCTACCTCCAGTCTTCATGCTGAACTAAGCTAATTGTCTCCTGGCTCCAGCTCCATAATTAACACACATATGTGAGAGTTGTATCGATCTTCTCATCTAACTCTAGGCAAGAAAGCAAATAAGCTTTCCCAAAATGTGGAACTATTCCTTTAACATTTGTCAAAGTTTAATAACTTTGTCATTACTTCACTTATCTATTTTCCCTTTAAAATGCAAAAATTGAAAACACTTTTCTGTTACCATAGTCTATAATAAATGCCTGTGGTGCCGATTATCAGCTGCACAAATCAGAAGAAAAATACTGTTATGTTTCCTTTAGCTAATGCGAAGGAGTTCTATTAAATAACCTGGCCTTTTTGACTCACAATTTAATTTATCTTCCTAGTCTAATTATGTTTTAGGAATATTAACTGAACACCTGTACCACTCTCCATTAAATAAGACAATTGCTTATAATGTGGTGGTATAAGAATAAGCTAAACTGGTTCATAACAAAAATGTAAATGCAAAGTAAAATGTCCACAAGCTAAAAGGAGGATAGAAACATTCTACCAAAGTAAAATATCAGTTCGTGTTGGCAGCATTTTCTTCACCTCCACACCCTGAGAAGTTAGATAGCACTAGGGTCAGATGTCATGAGCTGCTTCACTCTCCCAGACCTCCAGTGGGCTAGAGAAGTCCAACTGCTCAAACAGACACACGAAGAAACAGTAGCCCACATCCCCCGCACCCCATACACATTATTTATGAATGGAAGTGGTGCCTTTCCCTCTCCTCTTGTAGTTTTGGAATGTGCAAGATATATCGATTTAAGACGGGAACACAGATGGCTCTTAAGGCACAATGCAGCACACAACCACTCAGAGGAAACGTGAGCTCTTGGGCAATTAGTGTCATTATAGCTGCTCATGAGCTTGGTGGGCTGGATAAACAGTGGCTGTGGTGGCAAATGTTTAGGCATGTGGGTAGCATGGATAATGTTGATCAGTGCAGGACTGCAGCAGAGCAAAAACACACACTTAACAATTTTAACCAGGACAGAATATAAAGAGTTTCTCTTGATCAGACAGCTCATAAGAAGCAGGGAGCTAAGTACATCGGGTGTTATAAGGCTGCAAATAATTATTGATGACAATATTTTCAATTAATCTACAATTTTAATTAATCAAATAATCATTAAGTCTATAAAATGTAAGAAAATAGTCAAAAAAAATTGGCATCACAATTTCTGAGAGTCTGTTGTAAAATATGCTTGATATTGTCCGACCCAGTCCAAAACCCAAATCTATTCAATTTAAACTGATATAAAACAAATAAAAGCAGCAAATCCTCACATTTCAGAAACTAGAGCCAGCCAATTTGATTGATTTGCAGTATTAAGCATTTCATGATTTTAACGATTAATCTGTTATCAAAAGTATTGTCTATTCATTTTCTGTTGAGCAACCAATCAAATACTTGATAATTTCAGCACTAGTGTTAAAAAGATTAATTCAAGGCACCTGCCAAGGAAGGAATCTACTTTTATTCATCATCATGCAGTACTTGAACAAATACTTTTACCAGAATGAGATTAGAGGTATTTCTGAAAATGTTCTTAAGTAACACCCACACAAACTCACATATGTATTTCCTGCTACAGTGACACATGTGACAGCAAGGTCAGGTGCGGTTGTAAACAGGAGTGAGACAATAGTCCCACTGAGAAATCCAGCTCATAGACCTCTGGGGAACCCCACACTCTGAGTTTGTTGTCATTGTCTTAAACCTAGTTAATACTCTGTTTACTCTACGTGCGCACACTTGTGTGTATGTGTGTGCGTGTGTGCCTGTGTGGGAGTGTGACAGCTACCATTCTCCTCTCATTGCCTAAGACCACAAGTTATTGAGAAAACAAATGTCAGTTGAAGGGCGTTGTCTGTTTGGTGTCTGCATTGAGAGTTAGTCTTTCCTCCTGTTACTTGGAGCAAATCTAATTTGATTATGAGCACCAGTGAAGAAAGGCATTGAGGGAGAGAGTTTATTGGATAACATGGGACCAAGGATGACAATATAGAGATGAGAGGGAGTGAAATGTAGAGAAATAGAAATTGAGTGATTTTGTGAGAGAGAGGGGTAGAGAGACACTCACTGAAAGAGAGACTCTTCCCATGGGGGATGAGACTCTGGATCGGCGCTCGGTATGCCACTGCACTGTCATCTGTGAGCTGCCTTTGTACATGTATGGAGGCCAACATATCCCATGATCCTTGGCTATTATCCCAACCCAGCTCCTAGCATGTGGCCTCCTGCTCTCTCCTGCCTATTTCTTCTCTCGCCGCTTCCCTCGACCTCCCTCCTCCTTTCTCTTTCCCTATTCTATCCTTCCTCTCTCCTCTACCCCATAACCCCCTACTCCTCCTCACCCTCATTTCACTCTTCCTTTCTCTATCTCTCTCTTCTTTCTTCTCGCCAAAGCACAGCTAGAGACTGGGCCTCTGCCACCTCCATGAAAACAGATGACAGTGTTTTGTTTTTTTCTGCCCCACTGCCGCAGACCCCCTTCCAGGAGAGGTCTGTCTGCCTAGGAGGAGAGGGGGAAATGAGAAGGATTGATTAATTTAAAACGCATGCTCTCCTCTTTTTTCTCCACTGAGCCCCCCTTCAGGAGGACATGCCTGCTCAATAAGAGATTGAGAGGAAGATCATGGGAGCTCAGTCATCAAGCCGTGTATGCCATTATAAATAATGTGTGTAATGTGCAAACAAGCCTGGGTACTTAGGGTTGTGGCCTCTGACCGGGACTGCTATTATATGTTCTGTGAAGAGTTTTTTGATGGTGGAATGGTGACAAGATCGATATGCCAAAGCCAGGCCAAACAGAGGGATTCTTTTGTTGTTCTTATAATGAAAACACAGCACATTGAAGGTGTCAAATAAAAACAGGCAGCCATGTAAAGATGATTTGCACACAGCCACATGAATGGGCTAATGTAAAAGAAGATGATTCCATTCAGTAGAGTAACTGTTTTTTTAATCAAAATACACTGAGATATTATTTCCCTTTTCCATCATTAGTATCATATTCAGTGTTGCTCCCCAAAATAACTGAAGTTGCATTCACAACGCCCTGGACATCAAGTACTCAGTCTGATAACAGATCATACCAAAGATAGCGAAGAGAGGCACCCTGATGTCTTGTGACCATGTGCTTTAGCACTTCTAGACCACATGTCATTCTCAAGTCAGATGCTAGGCTGGGGTGAACAAGCAGTCCTTTTATCACAAACTCAGTTATTCAGTTATTTCAATTTCTTCGTGCATTGAAGACTGTTCAGCTTCCTTACACCACTTATCTATGGCAGCATCTTTTACAGGCAGGAGAAGTGCGACTGGCTGCTGATACTTCAGACACGATCAAGTTCAAAATAGTTCATGAACTTAAGGAAGTTATTTCCTTCCTCATACAGTATTTCTCTAAGACAGGCATATGTCCTGAAATCATTATAGGATGCTGCTGCAAATCATTCTGTCATCTCACGTCTTGTTTTTTGTTTTATGGGGAAAACATTTTTTCAGTGACCACAATACATTTTAGACTTATTCATTCATTATGCTGAGAAACGTTTTCATTGAAGGGACACAAACATCACTTGTGCCTCACCTGCATTCATTGATTTTTCTTTTTTGGCCAATTGTGGGCAGTGGAGCAAGCTGTTATCATCTTATAAAGTTGTTGTATAGGCAAACTGTTGCTTATTTCCACATCCAACAGACAAGAAGCAACATTAGCATTCATTTGAAGTTGTGTTTCTAGCAACCTGAAGGATGTAAATCCAGTATTCAGTCTTCTTTTAGCTCTTTTTTATGTCTCCACCAACTCCTAAAGAAAATATCTGTCTCTTTAGCTCCTAAATGCTCCACTATGTTCACTAGATAGTTGCTAACTTCTCTGGTTTGGTGGTGGTCAGGTAGCGTACAGTGTCTGAGCTTTTTCATTGAAAACATCCTCACATCTGGAAACGAGGTTGATGAGAGCGGGACTGAATCAAAACAGTAAAGTTGGGGGCCAGAAAACCAAAACAATGAGCTGAAA